>NW_026063073.1:0-22712 GCF_023897955.1 Schistocerca gregaria | reverse complement strand
CAACTTTATTGTAACTCTCGATGCTTCCTAATGAGAATGTAACCCAGAAATTTCGTTTCAATTCAGAACTTTAGTCTCCAAGCCTACTCTTCAGAAAGGTCAGCAATGGAACAATGGACCATCACCTGGTGGACCAGTAGAATAATTCCGATAAACCAAAACAAGTTTACTGTAACTCTCAAAGCTTCCTTGTGTGAATGTAACCCAGAAATTTCGTTGCAATTAGGAACTTTGGTCTCCATGCCAACTTATCAGCGAGGTCAGCTGTGGAACAATGGAGCATCACCTGGTGGACGAGTTGAATTAATCCGATGCATCAAAGCAAGTTTACTGTAACTCTTGAAGCTTCCTAGTTACAATATAACCCAGAAATATCGTCGCTATTCAGAACTTTAGTCTCTAATAATCCTTATCTGCGAAGACAGCAGTGGAAGCATGGAGCATCACCTGATGGACCAGTAGCTTGAATCCGATGCACCAAAGCATCTTTACTGTAACTCTCGATGCTTCCTAATAAGAATGTAACCCAGAAATTTCGTCGCAATTCAGAACTTTAGACTCCAAGCCTACTAATTTGCAAGGTCAGCAATGGGACCATGTACCATCACCTGGTGGACCAGTAGAATAAATCCGATAAACCAAAACAAGTTTACTGTAACTCTCAAAGCTTCCTAGTGGGAATATAACCCAGAAATTTCATCGCAATACAGAACTTTAGTCTCCAATCCTACTTATCTGTAATGTCAGCAGTGGAACCATGGAGCATCACCTGGTGGACCAGTAGCTTAAATCCAATTCACCAAAGCAAGTTTACTGTACCTCTCGAAGCTACCTAATGAGAATGTAACAGAGAAGATTCGTTTCAATTCAGAACTTTAGTCTCCAAGCCAACTTATCTGCGAGGTCAGCAGTGGAACCATGAAGCATCACCTGGTGGACCAGTAGCTTGAATCCGATGCACCAAAGCAACTTTACTGTGACTGTCGGTGCTTCTTAGTGAGAATGTAACCCAGGAATTTCGTCGCAATTCAGAACTTTAGTCTCCATGCCTACTTATCTGCAATTTTAGCCGTGGAGCCATGGAGCATCACCTGGTGGAATAGCTTGAATCTAATGCACCAAGGCAAGTTTACTGTAACTCTCGAAGCCTCCTAGTGAGAATACAACCCAGAAATTCCGTCGCAATTCAGAACATTAGTCTGCAAGCCTACTTATCTATAATTTCTGCAGTGGAACCATGAAACATAACCTGGTCGACCAGAAGCTTAGATCCGATCCAACAATTTTAGTTTACTGTAACTCTCCTAGCTTCCTTGTGAGAATGTAACCCAGAAATTTCGTCGCAATTCAGAGCTTTAGTCTCCAAGCCTACTTATCTGCTAGGTCAGAAAAAAACCATTAAGCATCACCTGGTGGAACAGTAGCTTAAATTCGATGCACCAAAGCAAGTTTACTGTAACACTGGAGGCCTCTTTGGGAGAATACAAACCAGAAAACTTCGTGGCAATTCAGAACTTTAGTCTTCAAGCTACTTATTTGCAAGGTCAGCAGCGCAACCATGGAGCATCTTCTGGTGGACCAGTAGGTAAAATCCGATGCACCAAAGTAAGTGTACTGTAAGTCTCGAAGAATCCTAGTGAGAATGTAACCTAGAAATTTCGTCGCATTTCAGAACTTTAGTCTCTAATCCTACTTATCTGCGAAGACAGCAGTGGAACCTTGGAGCATCGCCTGGTGGACCAGTAGCTTGAATCCGATGCACCAAAGCAACTTTACTGTAACCCTCGATGCTTCCTAGTGAGAATGTAACCCAGAAAATTCGAAGCAATTCAGAACTTTAGTCTCCTAGCCTAGTTACGTGCAAGGTCAGCAGTGGAACCATGGTGCATCACCTTGTGGACCAGTACCTTAAATCCGATGCAACAAAGCAAGTTCACTAAAAGTCTCGAAGCTTCCTAATGAGAATATAAACCCGATATATCGGCGCTATTCAGAACTTTAGTCTCCAAGCCTACTTATCTGCGATGTCAGCAGTGGAATCATGGAGCATCACCGGGTGGATCAGTAGCATGAATCCGAAGCACGAAACCAACTTTACTGAAACTCTCGTAGCTTCCTAGTGAGAATATAACCCAGAAATATCGGCGCTATTCAGAACTTTTGTCTCCAAGCCAACTAATCTAATAGAACAGCAGTGCAACCATGGAGCATTACTTGGTGAACAAGTACCTTCAATCCAACTCACCAAAGCAAGATTACTGTAAGTCTCGAAGCATACTTGTGAGAATGTAACCCAGAAATTTCGTCGCAATTCAGAACTTTTGTCTCCTAGCCTACGTATCTGCAAGTTCTACACAGGAACAATGGAGCATCACCTGGTGGACACGTAGCTAAAATCCGATGCACCGAAGCAAGTGTACTGTACCTTTCGAAGCTTCCTAATGAGAATGTAACCCAGAAATTTCGTCGCTTTTCAGAACTTTACTCTATAATACTACTTATCTGCGAAGACAGGAGTGGAACCATGGAGCATCACCTGGTCGACCAGTAGCTTGAATCCGATGCACCAAAGCAACTGCAGTGTAGTTCTCGAAGCTTCCTAGTGAGAATGTAACCCAGAAATTTCGTTGCAATTCTGAACTTTTGTCTCCATGCCAACTTATCTGCGATGTCAGCAGTGGAACCATGGAGCATCACCTGCTGGACGAGTTGAATTAATCCGATGCATCAAAGCAAGTTTACTGTAACTCTCGAAGCTTCCTAGTTAGAATATAACCCAGAAATATCGTCGCTATTCAGAACTTTAGTCTCTAATAATTCTTATCTGCGAAGACAGCAGTGCAAGCTTGGAGCATCACCTGGTATACCAGTAGCTTGAATCCGATGCACCAAAGCAACTTTACTGTAACTCTCGATGCTTCCTAATGAGAATGTAACCCAGAAATTTCGTCGCAATTCAGAACTTTAGTCTCCAAGCCTACTAATCTGCAAGGTCAGCAGTGGAATCATGGAGCATCACCGGGTGGACCAGTAGCATGAATCTGATGCACCAAAGCAACTTTACTGTAACTCTCGTAGCTTCCTAGTGAGAATATAACCCAGAAATATAGGCGCTATTCAGAACTTTAGCCTCCAAGCCTACTTATCTACAAGGTCAGCAGTGCAACCATGGAGCATTACTTGGTGAACAAGTACCTTCATTCCGATGCACCAAAGCAAGATTACTGTAAGACTCGAAGCTTCCTTGTGAGAATGTAACCCAGAAATTTCGTGCAATTCAGAACATTAGTCTCCAAGCCAACTTATCTGCGAGATCAGCTGTGGAACCATGGAGCGTCACCTGCTGGACGAGTTGCATTTATCCGATGCATGTAAGCAAGTTTACTGTAACTCTCGATGCTACCTAGTGAGAATAAAACCCCGAAATTTCGTCGCAATTCAGAACTTTAGTCTCCAAGCCTATATTTCTGCAACGTCAGCAGTGGATCCATGGAGCATAAACTGGTGGACCAGTATCTAAAATCCGATCCACCAAAGCACGTTTACTGTACCTCTCGAAGCTTCCTAGTGAGAATGTACCAAATAAATTTCGTCACAATTCAGAACTTTAGTCTCCAATTCTACTTATCTGCAAGGTGAGCCGTCGAACGGTAAAACATTACCTGGTGGACCAGTAGGATAAATCCGATGCAATAAAGCAAGTTTACTGTAGCTTTCGAAGCTTAATAGTGACAATAAAACCCAGAAATTTCGTTGCAATTCAGAACCTTAGTCTCCAAGCCTACTTATGTGCAAGGTCAGCAGGGGAATCATGGAGCATCACCTGGTGGACCAGTAGCTTAAATCCTGTGTACCAAAGCAAGATTACTGTAACTCTCGAAGTTTCCTAGGGTGAATATTACCCAGTAATATCGTAGCAATTCAGAATTTTAGTCTCGAAGCCAACTTATCCGCAATTTCAGCAGTGGAACCACGGAGCATCACCTGGGGGACCAGAAGGTTGATTCCGATGCACCAAAGCAAGTTTACTCTAATTGTCGAAGCTTCCTATTGAAAATGTATCAAAGAAATTTGGTCGCAATGCAGAACTTTAGTCTCCAAGCCTACTTATCTGCAAGGTGAGCACAGGAACCATGGAGCATCACGTGGTGGACCAGTAGCTTCAATCTGATGCACCAACGCAGGTTTACTGTAACTCTCGTAGCTTCCGTCTGAGAATATAACGCAGAAATTTCGTCGCAGTTCAGAACTTTAGTCTCCAAGCCTACGCATCTACATTTTCAGCAGTGTGATCGTTGAGTATCACCTGGTTGATCAGTAGCTTAAATCCGATGCACAAATGCAAATTTACGGTAATTCTCGAACTTCCTAGTGAGAATGTAACGTAGAAATTTCGTCGCTATTCAGATCTTTTGTCTCCTAGCCTACTTATCTGAAAGGTCAGCAGTTTAAAGATGGATCATCACCTGGTTGACCAATAGGTTAAATCCGATGCACGAAAGTAAGTTTACTGTAACTCTCGAAGCTTCCTATTGAGAATGATACCCAGAAATTACGTGCAATTCAGAACTTTTGTCTCCATGCCAACTTATCTGCGAAATCAGCTGTGGAACCATGGAGCATCAGCTGCTGGACGAGTTGCATTTATCCTATCATCTAAGCAAGTTTACTGTAATTCTCGATGCTACCTAGTGAGAATACAACCCAGAAATTTCGTCGTAATTCAGAACCTTAGTCTTCAAGCCTACTTATCAGCAATTTCTGCAGTGGAATCGTGGAGCATCAACTAATGGACCAGTAGCATAGATCCGATCCAACAAAAGCAAGTTTACTGTAACTCTCGAACCTTCCTTATGAGAATGTAACCTACAAATTCCGTCGCATTTCAGAACTTTAGTCTCCAAGCCTACTTACCTGCGAGGTAAGCAGTGGAACAATGGATCATCACCTGGTAGACCAGTAGCTTAAAACCGATAAACCAAAGCAAGTTTACTGTAATTCTTTAAGCTTCCTAGTGAGAAAATATCCCAGAAATATCATCGCAATTCAGAACTTTTGTCTTCATGCCTTCTTATCTACAATTTTAGCAGTGGAACCATGGAGCATAGTCTGGTGGACCAATAGCTTGAATCCGATGCACTAAAGCAACTTTACTGTAACTCTTGATGCTTCCTAATGAGAATGTAACCCAGAAATTTTGTCGCTTTTCAGAACTTAAGTCTCAATTACTACTTATCTGCGAAGACAGCAGTGGAACCATGGAGCATCATCTGGTGGACCAGTACCTTGAATCCGATGCACCAAAGGAACTGCACTGTAACTCTCGAAGCTTCCTAGTGTGAATGTAACCCAGAAATTTCGTTGCAATTAAGAACTTTGGTCTCCATGCCAACTTATCTGCGAGGTGAGCAGTGGAACCATGGAGCATCACCTGCTGGACGAGTTGAATTAATCCGATGCATCAAAGCAAGTTTACTGTAACTCTCGAAGCTTCCTAGTTAGAATATAACCCAGAAATATCGTTGCTATTCAGAACTTTAGTCTCTAATAATCCTTATCTGCGAAGACAGCAGTGGAAGCTTGGAGCATCACCTGGTGGACCAGTATCTTGAATCCGATGCACCAAAGCAACTTTACTGTAACTCTCGATGCTTCCTAATGAGAATGTAACCCAGAAATTTCGTTTCAATTCAGAACTTTAGTCTCCAAGCCTACTCTTCAGCAAGGTCAGCAATGGAACAATGGACCATCACCTGGTGGACCAGTAGAATAATTCCGATAAACCAAAACAAGTTTACTGTAACTCTCAAAGCTTCCTTGTGTGAATGTAACCCAGAAATTTCGTTGCAATTAAGAACTTTGGTCTCCATGCCAACTTATCAGCGAGGTCAGCTGTGGAACCATGGAGCATCACCTAGTGGACGAGTTGAATTAATCCGATGCATCAAAGCAAGTTTACTGTAACTCTTGAAGCTTCCTAGTTACAATATAACTGAGAAATATCGTCGCTATTCTGAACTTTAGTCTCTAATTATCCTTATCTGCGAAGACAGCAGTGGAAGCATGGAGCATCACCTGGTGGACCAGTAGCTTGAATCCGATGCACCAAAGCATCTTTACTGTAACTCTCGATGCTTCCTATAAGAATGTAACCCAGAAATTTCGTCGCAATTCAGAACTTTAGTCTCCAAGCCTACTAATTTGCAAGGTCAGCAATGGGACCATGGACCATCACCTGGTGGACCAGTAGAATAAATCCGATAAACCAAAACAAGTTTACTGTAACTCTCAAAGCTTCCTAGTGGGAATATAACCCAGAAATTTCATCGCAATACAGAACTTTAGTCTCCAATCCTACTTATCTGGAATGTCAGCAGTGGAACCATGGAGCATCACCTGGTGGACCAGTAGCTTAAATCTTATTCACCAAAGCAAGTTTACTGTACCTCTCGAAGCTACCTAATGAGAATGTAACAGAGAAGATTAGTTTCAATTCAGAACTTTAGTCTCCAAGCCAACTTATCTGCGAGGTCAGCAGTGGAACCATGAAGCATCACCTGGTGGACCAGTAGCTTGAATCCGATGCACCAAAGCAACTTTACTGTGACTGTCGGTGCTTCTTAATGAGAATGTAACCCAGGAATTTCGTCGCAATTCAGAACTTTAGTCTCCATGCCTACTTATCTGCAATTTTAGCCGTGGAGCCATGGAGCATCACCTGGTGGAATAGCTTGAATGTAATGCACCAAGGCAAGTTTACTGTAACTCTCGAAGCCTCCTAGTGAGAATACAACCCAGAAATTCCGTCGCAATTCAGAACCTTAGTCTGCAAGCCTACTTATCTATAATTTCTGCAGTGGAACCATGAAACATAACCTGGTGGACCAGAAGCTTAGATCCGATCCAACAATTTAAGTTTACTGTAACTCTCGATGCTTCGTAATGAGAATGTAACGCAGAAATTTCGTTTTAATTCAGAACTTTAGTCTCCAAGCCTACTCTTCAGCAAGGTCAGCAATGGAACAATGGACCATCACCTGGTGGACCAGTAGAATAATTCCGATAAACCAAAACAAGTTTACTGTAACTCTCAAAGCTTCCTTGTGTGAATGTAACCCAGAAATTTCGTTGCAATTAAGAACTTTGGTCTCCATGCCAACTTATCAGCGAGGTCAGCTGAGGAACCATGGAGCATCACCTGGTGGACGAGTTGAATTAATCCGATGCATCAAAGCAAGTTTACTGTAACTCTTGAAGCTTCCTAGTTACAATATAACCCAGAAATATCGTCGCTATTCAAAACTTTAGTCTCTAATAATCCTTATCTGCGAAGACAGCAGTGGAAGCATGGAGCATCACCTGGTGGACCAGTAGCTTGAATCCGATGCACCAAAGCATCTTTACTGTAACTCTCGATGCTTCCTAATAAGAATGTAACCCAGAAATTTCGTCGCAATTCAGAACTTTAGTCTCCAAGCCTACTAATTTGCAAGGTCAGCAATGGGACCATGGACCATCACCTGGGGGACCAGTAGAATAAATCCGATAAACCAAAACAAGTTTACTGTAACTCTCAAAGCTTCCTAGTGGGAATATAACCCAGAAATTTCATCGCAATACAGAACTTTAGTCTCCAATCCTACTTATCTGGAATGTCAGCAGTGGAACCATGGAGCATCACCTGGTGGACCAGTAGCTTAAATCCTATTCACCAAAGCAAGTTTACTGTACCTCTCGAAGCTACCTAATGAGAATGTAACAGAGAAGATTAGTTTCAATTCAGAACTTTAGTCTCCAAGCCAACTTATCTGCGAGGTCAGCAGTGGAACCATGAAGCATCACCTGGTGGACCAGTAGCTTGAATCCGATGCACCAAAGCAACTTTACTGTGACTGTCGGTGCTTCTTAGTGAGAATGTAACCCAGGAATTTCGTCGCAATTCAGAACTTTAGTCTCCATGCCTACTTATCTGCAATTTTACCCGTGGAGCCATGGAGCATCACCTGGTGGAATAGCTTGAATGTAATGCACCAAGGCAAGTTTACTGTAACTCTCGAAGCCTCCTAGTGAGAATACAACCCAGAAATTCCGTCGCAATTCAGAACCTTAGTCTGCAAGCCTACTTATCTATAATTTCTGCAGTGGAACCATGAAACATAACCTGGTGGACCAGAAGCTTAGATCCGATCCAACAATTTTAGTTTACTGTAACTCTCCTAGCTTCCTTGTGAGAATGTAACCCAGAAATTTCGTCGCAATTCAGAGCTTTAGTCTCCAAGCCTACTTATCTGCAAGGTCAGAAAAGAAACCATTAAGCATCACCTGGTGGAACAGTAGCTTAAATTCGATGCACCAAAGCAAGTTTACTGTAACACTGGAGGCCTCTTTGGGAGAATACAAACCAGAAAACTTCGTGGCAATTCAGAACTTTAGTCTTCAAGCTACTTATTTGCAAGGTCAGCAGTGCAACCATGGAGCATCTTCTGGTAGACCAGTAGGTAAAATCCGATGCACCAAAGTAAGTGTACTGTAAGTCTCGAAGAATCCTAGTGAGAATGTAACCTAGAAATTTCGTCGCATTTCAGAACTTTAGTCTCTAATCCTACTTATCTGCGAAGACAGCAGTGGAACCTTGGAGCATCGCCTGGTGGACCAGTAGCTTGAATCCGATGCAACAAAGCAAGTTCACTAAAAGTCTCGAAGCTTCCTAATGAGAATATAAACCCGATATATCGGCGCTATTCAGAACTTTAGTCTCCAAGCCTACTTATCTGCGATGTCAGCAGTGGAATCATGGAGCATCAACGGGTGGATCAGTAGCATGAATCCGATGCACGAAAGCAACTTTACTGAAACTCTCGTAGCTTCCTAGTGAGAATATAACCCAGAAATATCGGCGCTATTCAGAACTTTTGTCTCCAAGCCAACTAATCTAATAGAACAGCAGTGCAACCATGGAGCATTACTTAGTGAATAAGTACCTTCAATCCAATGCACCAAAGCAAGATTACTGTAAGTCTCGAAGCTTACTTGTGAGAATGTAACCCAGAAATTTCGTCGCAATTCAGAACTTTTGTCTCCTAGCCTACGTATCTGCAACGTCAGCAGTGGATCCATGGAGCATAAACTGGTGGACCAGTATCTAAAATCCGATCCACCAAAGCACGTTTACTGTACCTCTCGAAGCTTCCTAGTGAGAATGTATCAAATAAATTTCGTCACAATTCAGAACTTTAGTCTCCAATTCTACTTATCTGCAAGGTGAGCCGTCGAACGGTAAAACATTACCTGGTGGACCAGTAGGATAAATCCGATGCAATAAAGCAAGTTTACTGTAGCTTTCGAAGCTTAATAGTGACAATAAAACCCAGAAATTTCGTTGCAATTCAGAACCTTAGTCTCCAAGCCTACTTATGTGCAAGGTCAGCAGGGGAATCATGGAGCATCACCTGGTGGACCAGTAGCTTAAATCCTGTGTACCAAAGCAAGATTACTGTAACTCTCGAAGTTTCCTAGGGTGAATATTACCCAGTAATATCGTAGCAATTCAGAATTTTAGTCTCGAAGCCAACTTATCCGCAATTTCAGCAGTGGAACCACGGAGCATCACCTGGGGGACCAGAAGGTTGATTCCGATGCACCAAAGCAAGTTTACTCTAATTGTCGAAGCTTCCTATTGAAAATGTATCAAAGAAATTTGGTCGCAATGCAGAACTTTAGTCTCCAAGCCTACTTATCTGCAAGGTGAGCACAGGAACCATGGAGCATCACGTGGTGGACCAGTAGCTTCAATCTGATGCACCAACGCAGGTTTACTGTAACTCTCGAAGCTTCCGTCTGAGAATATAACGCAGAAATTTCGTCGCAGTTCAGAACTTTAGTCTCCAAGCCTACGCATCTACATTTTCAGCAGTGTGATCGTTGAGTATCACCTGGTTGATCAGTAGCTTAAATCCGATGCACAAATGCAAATTTACGGTAATTCTCGAACTTCCTAGTGAGAATGTAACGTAGAAATTTCGTCGCTATTCAGATCTTTTGTCTCCTGGCCTACTTATCTGAAAGGTCAGCAGTTTAAAGATGGAGCATCACCTGGTTGACCAATAGGTTAAATCCGATGCACGAAAGTAAGTTTACTGTAACTCTCGAAGCTTCCTATTGAGAATGATACCCAGAAATTACGTGCAATTCAGAACTTTTGTCTCCATGCCAACTTATCTGCGTAATCAGCTGTGGAACCATGGAGCATCAGCTGCTGGACGAGTTGCATTTATCCTATCATCTAAGCAAGTTTACTGTAATTCTCGATGCTACCTAGTGAGAATACAACCCAGAAATTTCGTCGTAGTTCAGAACCTTAGCCTCAAGCCTACTTATCAGCAATTTCTGCAGTGGAATCGTGGAGCATCAACTAATGGACCAGTAGCATAGATCCGATCCAACAAAAGCAAGTTTACTGTAACTCTCGAACATTCCTTATGAGAATGTAACCTACAAATTCCGTCGCATTTCAGAACTTTAGTCTCCAAGCCTACTTACCTGCGAGGTAAGCAGTGGAACAATGGATCATCACCTGGTAGACCAGTAGCTTAAAACCGATAAACCAAAGCAAGTTTACTGTAATTCTTTAAGCTTCCTAGTGAGAAAATATCCCAGAAATATCATCGCAATTCAGAACTTTTGTCTTCATGCCTTCTTATCTACAATTTTAGCAGTGGAACCATGGAGCATAGTCTGGTGGACCAATAGCTTGAATCCATCCAATGCACTAAAGCAACTTTACTGTAACTCTTGATGCTTCCTAATGAGAATGTAACCCAGAAATTTAGTCGCTTTTCAGAACTTTAGTCTCAATTACCACTTATCTGCGAAGACAGCAGTGGAACCATGGAGCATCACCTGGTGGACCAGTACCTTGAATCCGATGCACCAAAGGAACTGCACTGTAACTCTCGAAGCTTCCTAGTGTGAATGTAACCCAGAAATTTCGTTGCAATTAAGAACTTTGGTCTCCATGCCAACTTATCTGCGAGGTGAGCAGTGGAACCATGGAGCATCACCTGCTGGACGAGTTGAATTAATCCGATGCATCAAATCAAGTTTACTGTAACTCTCGAAGCTTCCTAGTTAGAATATAACCCAGAAATATCGTTGCTATTCAGAACTTTAGTCTCTAATAATCCTTATCTGCGAAGACAGCAGTGGAAGCTTGGAGCATCACCTGGTGGACCAGTATCTTGAATCCGATGCACCAAAGCAACTTTACTGTAACTCTCGATGCTTCCTAATGAGAATGTAACCCAGAATTTCGTCGCAATTCAGAAGTTTAGTCTCCAAGCCTACTAATCTGCAAGGTCAGCAGTGGAATCATGGAGCATCACCGGGTGGACCAGTAGCATGAATCTGATGCACCAAAGCAACTTTACTGTAACTCTCGTAGCTTCCTAGTGAGAATATAACCCAGAAATATCGGCGCTATTCAGAACTTTAGCCTCCAAGCCTACTTATCTACAAGGTCAGCTGTGCAACCATGGAGCATTACTTGGTGAACAAGTACCTTCATTCCGATGCACCAAAGAAGATTACTGTAAGTCTCGAAGCTTCCTTGTGAGAATGTAACCCAGAAATTTCGTCGCAATTCAGAACTTTTGTCTCCAAGCCTACGTATCTGCAAGTTCTGCTCAGTAACAATGGAGCATCACCTGGTGGACCAGTAGCTAAAATCCGATGCACCAAAGCAAGTGTACTGTAGCTTTCGAAGCTTCCTAATGAGAATGTAACCAAGAAATTTCGTCGCTTTTCAGAACTTAGTCTCTAATACTACTTCTCTGCGAAGACAGGAGTGGAACCATGGAGCATCACCTAGTGGACCAGTAGCTTGAATACGATGCACTAAAGCAACTGCACTGTAACTCTCGAAGCTTCCTAGTGAGAATGTAACCCACATATTTCTTTGCAATTCAGAACTTTGGTCTCCATGCCAACTTATCTGCGATGTCAGCAGTGGAACCATGGAGTATCACCTGCTGGACGAGTTTAATTAATCCGATGCAACAAAGCAAGTTTCCTGTAACTTTCGAAGCTTCCTAGTTAGAATATAACCCAGAAATATCATCGCTATTCAGAACTTTAGTCTCTAATAATCCTTACTGCGAAGAGAGCAGTGGAAGCATGGAGCATCACCAGGATGACCAGGAGCTTAAATCCGATGCACCAAAGCAAGTTTACTGTACCTCTCGAAGCTTCCTAATGAGAATGTAACAGAGAAATTTCGTTTCAATTCAGAACTTTAGTCTATAAGCCAACTTATCTGAAATTTCAGCAGTGGAACCATGGAGCATCACCTGCTGGACAAGTTGCATTTATCGGATGCATCTAAGCTAGTTTACTGTAACTCTCGATGCCACCTAGTGAGAATGTAAACCAGAAATTTCGTCGCAATTCCGAACTTTAGTTCCAAGCCTACTTTTCTGCGAGGTCAGCAGTTTAACCATGGAGCATCACCGGGTGGACCAGTAGCATGAATCCGATGCACCAAAGCAACTTTACTGTAACTCTCGTAGCTTCCTAGTGAGAATATAACCCAGAAATATCGGTGCTATTCAGAACTTTTGTCTCCAAGCCAACTAATCTACACGGTCAGCAGTGCAACCATGGAGCATTACTTGTTGAACAAGTACCTTCAATCCAATGCACCAAACCAAGATTACTGTAAATCTCGAAGCTTCCTTGTGAGAATGTAATCCAGAAAATTTCGTCGCAATTCAGAACTTTTGTATCCAACCCTACGTATCTGGAAGTTCTGCACAGGAACAATGGAGTATCACCTGGTGGACCAGTAGCTAAATTCCGATGCACCAAAGCAAGTGTACTGCAACTTTCGAAGCTTCCTAATGTGAATGTAACAAAGACATTTCGTCGCTTTTCAGAACTTTAGTCTCTAATACTACTTATCTGCGAAGACAGCAGTGGAACCATGGAGCATCACCTGGTCGACCAGTAGCTTGAATCCGATGGACCAAAGCAACTGCACTGTAACTCTCGAAGCTTCCTAGTGAGAATGTAACCCAGAAATTTCGTTGCAATTCAGAACTTTGGTCTCCATGCCAATTTATCTGCGATGTCAGCAGTGGAACCATGGAGCATCAACTGCTGGACTCGTTGAATTAATCCGATGCATCAAAGCAAGTTTATTGTAACTCTCGAAGCTTCCTAGTTAGAATATTACCCAGAAATATCGTCGCTATTCAGAACTTTAGTCTCTAATAATCCTTATCTGCGAAGACAGCAGTGGAAGCATGGAGCATCACCTGGTCGACCAGTAGCTTGAATCCGATGCACCAAAGCAACTGCACTGTAACTCTCGAAGCTTCCTAGTGAGAATGTAACCCAAATATTTTTTTGCAATTCAGAACTTTGGTCTCCATGCCAACTTATCTGCGAGGTCAGCAGTGGAACCATGGAGCATCACCTGCTGGACGAGTTGAATTAATCCGATGCATCAAAGCAAGTTTCCTGTAACTTTCGAAGCTTCCTAGTTAGAATATAACCCAGAAATATCATCGCTATTCAGAACTTTAGTCTCTAATAATCCTTGCTGCGAAGAGAGCAGTGGAAGCATGGAGCATCACCTGGATGACCAGGAGCTTGAATCCGATGCACCAAAGCAAGTTTACTGTACCTCTGGAAGCTTCCTAATGAGAATGTAACAGAGAAATTTCATCGCAATTCAGAACTTTACACTACAATCCTACTTATCTGCAAGGTCAGCAGTTTAAACATGGAGCATCGTTTGGTGGACCAGTAGCTTTAATTAGATGCACCAAAGTAAGTTTACGGTAACTCTCGAAGCTTCCTAATGAGAATGTAACCCAGAAATTTTATCGCAATTCAGAACTTTAGTCTCCATGCCTACTTATCTGCAATTTTAGAGAAGGAACCATGAAGCACCACCTGGTGGACCAGTAGCTTAAATCCGATGCACCAATGCAAGTTTACGGTAATTCTCGAACTTTACTAGTGAGAATGTAACCCAGAAATTTTGTCGCAATTCAGAACTGTAGCCTTTAAGCCTACTTATTTACGAGGTCAGCAGTTGAACCATGGAGCTTCGCCTGGTGGACCAATAGCTTGAATCTGATGAACAAAAGCAACTTTACGTAACTCTTGATGCTTCCTAATGAGAATGTAACGCAGAAATGTCGTCGCAAATCAGAACTTTAATCTCCAAGCCTACTTATCTGCAAGGTCAGCAGTGGGACCATGGAGCATCACCTGGTGGACCAGTAGCTTGAATACGATGCACAAAAGCTAGTTTACTGTAACTCTCGAAGCTTCCTAGTGAGAAGGTAACCCTGAAATTTCGTCCCAATTCAGCACTTTGGTCTCCATGGCTACTTATCTGCAAGGTCAGCAGAGAAACCATTAAGCATCTTCTGGTGGTCCAAGAGGTTAATTCCGATGCACCAAAGTAAGTGTACTGTAACTCTTGAAGCTTCCTAGAGAGAATGTAACCCTGAAATTTCTTCGCAATTCAAAACTATAGTCTCTAATCCTATTTATCTGCAAAGACAGCAGTGGAAAGATGGAGTATCACCTGGTGGACCAGTAGATTAATCCGATAAACCAAAGCAAGTTTACTGTCACTCTCAAAGCTTCTTTGTGAGAATATAACCCAGATATTTCATCGCAATTCAGGACTGTAGTCTCCAATCCTACTTATTTGCGGGGACAGAAGTGGAACCATGGGGCTTCACCTGGTGGACCAGTAGCTTGAATCCGATGCACCTAAGCAACTGTACTGTAACTCTCGATGCTTCCTAATGAGAATGTAACAAAGTAATTTCGTCGCAATTCAAAACTTTAGTCTCCAAGCCTACCAATCTGCAAGGTCAGCAGTGGAACCATGGAACATCACCTGGTGGACCAGTAGCTTGAATACGATGCACCAAAGCAAGTTTACTGTAATTCTCGATGCTACCTAGTGTGAATGTAATCCAGATATTTCGTCGCAATTCAGAACTTCTGTCTCCATGCCCACTTATCAGCAAGGTCAGCAGAGAAACCATAAAGAATCACCTGGTGGACCAGTAGCTTAAATTCGATGCACCAAACCAAGTTTACTGTAACTTTGGAAGCCTCTTTGTGAGAATACATACCAGAAAATGTCGTGGCAGTTCAGAACTTTAGTCTTCAAGCCTACTTATCTGCAAGGTCAGCAGTGCAAACATGGAGCATCTTCTGGTGGACCAGTAGGTTTAACCCGATGCACCAAAGTAAGTGTAATGTATCTCTCGATGTTTCCTAGTGTGAATGTAACCCAGAAACTTCGTCGCAATTCAGAACTTTAGTCTCTAATCCGTCTTGACTGCGAAGACAGGAGTGGAACCATGGAGCATCACCTTTTGGACCAGTAGATTAAATCCGATAAACCAAAGCAAGTTTACTGTAACTCTCAAAGCTTACTAGTGAGAATATAAACCAGAATTGTCATCGCAATTCAGAACTTTAGTCTCCAATTCCTACTTCTCTGCAAGGTTAGCGGTGGATATATGGAGCATCACCTAGTGGACCAGTAGCTTAAATCCGATGCACCAAAGCAAGTTTACGGTAACTCTCGAAGCTTGCTAATGAGAATGTAACCCAGATATTTCTTTGCAATTGAGATCTTTAGTCTCCAAGCCTACTTATCTGCGGGGTCAGCATTGGAACCTTGGAGCATCACCTGCTGGACGAGTTGCATTAATCCGATGCATCAAAGCAAGTTTACTGTAACTCTCGAAGTTTCCTAGTGAGAATATATCCCAGAAATATTGTCGCTATTTAGAACTTTAATCTCTAATCCTACTTATCAGCGAAGACAGCAGTGGAACCATGGAGCATCCCCTGGTGGACCAGTAGCTTGAATCCGATGCACCAAAGCATATTTACTCTAACTCTCGATGCTTCCTAATGAGAATGTAACCCAGAAATTTCGTCGCAATTCAGAACTTTAGTCTCCAAGCCTACTAATCTGCAAGGTCAGCAGTGGAACCATGGAGCATCACCTGGTGGATTAGTATCTTGAATCTGATGCACCAAAGCAACTTTACGCTGACTCTCGATGCTTCCTAGTGAGAATGTGACCCAGAAATTTCGTCGCAATTCAAAACTTTTGTCTCCATGCCTACTCATCTGCAATTTTAGCCTTGGAACCATGGAACATCACCTGGTGGACCAGTAGTTAAATCCGATCCTACAAATTAAGTTTACTGTAACTCTCCTAGCTTCCTTGTGAGAATGTAACGCAGAGATTTCGTCGCAATTCAGAGCTTTAGTCTCCAAGCCTACTTATCTGCTTGGACAGAAGTGGAACCATGGAGCATCACCTGTTGGACCAGTAGCTTGAATCCGATGCACCAAAGCAACTATATTGTAACTCTCGATGCTTCCTAGTGAGAATGTAACCCAGAAATTTCGTCGCAATTCAGAACTTTGGACTCCATGCCTACCTATCTGCAAGCTCAGCAGAGACACCATTAAGCATCACCTGGTGGACCAGTAGCTTGAATCCGATGCACCAAGCAAGTTTACTGTTACTCTCGAAGCTCATTGTGAGAATATAACGGAGAAATTTCGTCGCAATTCCGAACTTTAGTTCCAAGCCTACTTATCTGCGAGGTGAGCAGTGGAACCATGGAGCATCACCGGGTGGACCAGCAGCATGAATCCGATGCACCAAAGCAAGTTTACTGTTACTCCCAAAGCTTCCATGTCAGAGCATAACGGAGAAATTTCATCGCAATTCCGAACTTTAGTCCCAAGCCTACTTATCTGAGAGGTCAGCAGTGGAATCATGGAGCATCACCAGGTGGATCAGTAGCATTAATCCGATGGACCAAAGCAACTTTACTGTAACCCTCGTAGCTTCCTAGTGAGAATATAACCCAGATATATCGGCGCTATTCAGAACCTTAGACTCCAAGCCTACTTATCTACAAGGTCAGCAGTGCAACCATGGAGCATTACTTGGTGAACAAGTACCTTCAATCCGATGCACCAAAGCAAGATTACTGTAAGTCTCGAAGCTTCCTTGTGAGAATGTAACCCAGGAATTTCGTCGCAATTCAGAACTTTTGTCTCCAAGCCTACATATCTGCAAGTTCTGCACAGGAACAATGGAGCATCACCTGGTGGACCAGTACCTGAAATCCGATGCACCAAAGCAGATGTACTGTAACTATTGTAGCTTCCTAGTGAGAACATAAACAAGAAATTTGGTCGCAATTCAGAACATTAGTCGCCAAGCTTACTTACCTGCGAGGTCAATAGAGGAACAATGGAGCATGACCTGGTGGACCAGTAGGTTAAATCCGATGCACCAAAGCAAGTGTACTGTAACTCTCGAAGCTTCCTAGTGAGAATGTAACTAAGAAATTTGGTCGCAAATCAGAACTTTAGTCTCCAAGCCTACTGATCTGAAAGGTCAGCAGAGGAACCCTGCTGCATCACCTGGTGGAAAAGTAGCTTAAATCCGATGCACGAAAGCAAGTTTACTGTAACTCTCCTAGCTTCCTTGTGAGAATGTAACCCAGAAATTTCGTCGCAATTCAGAGCTTTAGTCTGTAAGCCTACTTATCTGCGAGGACAGAAGTGAAACCATAAAGCAACACCTGGTGGACCAGTAGCTTGAATCCGATGCACCATAGCAACTTTACTGTATTTCTCGATGCTTCCTAGTGAGAATGTAACCCAGCAATGACGACGCAATTCAGAACTTTGGTCTCCGTGCCTACTTATCTGCAAGGTCAGCACAGAAACAATTAAGCATCACCTGGTGGACCAGTAGCTTAAATTCGATGCACAACAGCAAGTTTACTGTAACTCTGGAAGCCTCTTTGTGGGAGTACAAACCAGAAAATTCGTAGCAATTCAGAACTTTAGTCTGCTAGCCTAAATATCTGCAAGGTCAGCAATGGAACCATGGTGCACCACCTGGTGGACCAGTAGCTTAAATCCGATGCACCAAAGCAAGTTAACTAAAAGTCTCGAAGCTTCCTAGCGAGAATGTAAACCAGACATTTCGATGAAATTCTGAAGTTTAGCCTCCAAGCCTACTTATCTGCAAGGTCCTCAGAGGAAGCATGGAGCATGACCTGGAGGAACAGTAGTTTAAATCCGATGCACCAATGACTCTTTACTGTAACTCTTGATGCTTCCTAATGAGATTGTAACCCAGAAATTTCGTCGCAATTCACAAAGTTAGTCTCGAAGCATAATTATCTGCAAGGTCAGCAGTGGAACAATGGAGCATCACCTGGTGGACCAGTAGATTAAATCCGAAGCACCAAAGCAAGTTTACTGTAACTCTCGAAGCTTCCTGGTGAGAATATAACACAGAACTTTCTTCGCAATCAGAACTTTAGTCTCCAAGCCTGCTTATCGCCAAGGTCAGCAGTGGAACCATGGAGCAATGCCTGGTTGACCAGTAGCTTCAATCCGATGAACCAAAGAAGTTTACTGTCACTCCTGAAGCCTCCTAGTGAGAATGTGACCAAAAATTTCGTTGGAATTTAGAACTCTAGTCTCCAAGCCTACTTATCTGCAAGGTCAACTGAGGAACCAAGGAGCATCACCTGGGGGACCAGTAGGTTAAATCCCATGCACCAATGCAAGTTTACTGTAGTTCTCGAAGCTTCCTGGTGAGAATGTATCCCAGAAATTTTTTCGCAGTTCTGAATTTTAGTATCCAAGGCTACTTATTTGCAAGGACAGCAGTGGAACAATTGAGTATCACCTGGTGGACCAGTAGCATGAATCCGATGCACTAAAGCACGTTTACTGTAACCCTCGAAGCTTCCTAGCGAGAATATAACCCAGAACTTTTATCACAGTCAGAAATTTAGTCTCCATGCATGCTTATCTGCAAAGGTCAGCAGAGGAATCATGGAGCAATACCTTTTAAAGCAGTAGCTTGAATCCGATGCACCGAAGCAGGTTTACTGGAGCTCTCGAAGCTTCCATTCAGAATGTAACACAGGAATTTCGTCGCAATTCAGATCTTTAATCTCCATGGCTAATTATCTGCAAGGTCAGCAATGGAACCACGGACCATCCCCAGGTGGACCAGTAGAATAAATCTGATAAACCAAAACAAGTTTACTGTAACTCTCAAAGCTTCCTAGTGAGAATATAACCCAGAAATTTCATCGCAATTCAGAACTTTAGTCTCCAATCCAACTTATCTCCAATGTCAGCAGTGGAACCATGGAGCATCACCTGGTGGACAAGTAGCTTAAATCCGATGCACCAAAGCAAGTTTACTGTACCTCTCGGAGCTTCCTAATGAGAATGTAACCCAGAAATTTCATCGCAATTCAGAACTTTAGTCTCCATGCCTACTTATCTGCTATTCTAGCAGAGGAACCATGAAGCACCACCTGGTGGACCAGTAGCTTAAATCCGATGCAACAGTGCAAGTTTACGGTAATTCTCGAACCTTACTAGGGAGAATGCAACCCAGAAACTTTGTCGCAATTCAGAACTGTAGCCTTTAAGCCTACTTATTTTCGAGGTCAGCAGTTGAACCATGGAGCTTCGCCTGGTGGACCAATAGCTAGAATCAGATGCACAAAAGCAACTTTACGTAACTCTTGATGCTTTCTAATGAGAATGTAACACAGAAATGTCGTCGCAATTCAGAACTTTAATCTCCAAGCCTACTTATCTGCAAGGTCAGCAGTGGAACCATGGAGCATCACCTGGTGGACCAGTAGCTTGAATACGATGCACATAAGCAAGTTTACTGTAACCCTCGAAACTTCCTAGTGAGAATGTAACCCAGAAATTTCGTCGCAATTCGAAACTTTAGTCTTCAAGCTTAATTATATACAATTTCAGCAGTGGAACCATGAAGCATCACCTGGTGGACCAGTACCTTGAGTCCGATGCACCAAAGCAAGTTTACCGGTACTCCCGAAGCTTCCTAGTGAGAATACAACGCAGAAATTTCGTCGCAATTTAGAACGTTAGTCTCCAAGCCTACTTACCTGTAAGGTCAGCAGTGGACCGATGGAGGATAACCTGGTTGACCAGTAGGTAAAATACGATGGAATAAAGCAAGTTTACTGTAGCTCTCAAAGCTTCCTAGTGAGAATATAGCCCAGAAATTTCGTCGCAATTCAGAACTTTAGTCTCCAAACCTACTCATCTGCAATTTCTGCAGTGGAACCATGGAGCATCACCTGGTGGACCAGTAGGTTAAATCAGATGCACCAAAGCCAATTTACTGTACCTCTCTAAACTTCCTAGTAAGAATGTATCCCAGAAATTTCGACGCAATTCCGAACTTTAGCCACCAAGCTTACTTATCTGCAAGGTCAGAAGAACTATGGAGCATCACCTGGTGGACCAGTAGGTTTAATCCGATGCACCAAAGAAAATTTACTGTAACTCTCCAAACTTCCTGGTGAGAATTTATCCCAGAAATTTCGTCACATTTCTGAACTTTTGTCTCCAAGCCTACTTATTTGTAATGTCAACACTGGAACCATGGAGCAGCACCAGATGGACCAGTTGATTATATCCGATGCTCCAAAGCACGTTTACTGTATCTCCTGAAGTTTCCTATTGAAAATATAACTAAGAATTATCGTCGCAATTTAGAACTTTAGTCTCCCAGCAGACTTATCTGCAATGTCAGCAGGGGAACCATGGTGCATCACCTATTGGACCAGTAGCTTAAATCCGATGCACCAAAGCAACTTTATTGTAATTCTAGATGCTTCCTAGAGGGAATAAAATCCAGAAATTTCATAACAATTCTGAACTTTAGTCTCCAAATTGACTTATCTGCAAGTTCAACGTTGGAACAATGGAGCATCACCAGGTGGACCAGTAGGTTTACTCCGATACTCCAAAGCATGCTTACTGTAACTATCGAATCTTCCTAGGGAGAATGTAACCCAGAAATTTCGTCACAATTCAGAAATTTAGTCTCCAAGCCTACTTATTTGCAATTTCAGCATCGGAACCATGGACCATAACCTGTTGGACCAGTAGCTAATATCCGATGCACCAAAACAAGTTTACTGTAACTCTCGAAGCTCCCTAGTTTGAATACAACACAGAAATATCGTCGCGATTCAGAACTTTAGTCTCCAAGCCTACTTATCTGCAAAGTGAGCAGTGGAGTGATGGAGCATCACCTGGTGGACCAGTAGGTTAAATCCGACGCAATAAAGCAAGTTTACATTAGCTCTCGGAGCTTCCTAGTGAGGATTTAACCCAGAAATTTCGTCGCAATTCAGAACTTTAGTCTCCAAACCTACTTATATGCAAGGTCAGCTGTGCAAGCATGGAGCATCACCTGGTGGACCAGTAGTATAAATCCGAAGCACCGAAACAAGTGTACTGTATCTCTCGATGCTTCCTAGTGAGAATGTATGCCAGAAATTTCGTCGCAATTCAAAACTTTAGTCTCCAAGACTACTTATTTGCAATTTCAGCATCAGGAACATGGAACATAACCTGGTCTACCAGTAGCTTAAATCCGATACACCAAAGCAAGTTTACTGTAACTGTAGAAGCTCCCTAGTTCGAATACAACACAGAAATATCGTCACAATTCAGAACTTTAGTCTCCAAGCCTACTCATATGCAATTTCAGCATTGGATCCTTCGAGCATCACATGGTGAACCAGTAGCTTAAATCTGATGCACCAAAGCAGGTTTACTGTAACTCTCGAAGCTTCCTGCAGAGAATATAACCCAGAAATTTCGTCGCAATTCAGTACCTTAGTCTCCAAGCTTACTTATCTGCAAGGTCAGCAGTGGAACCATTTAGCATCACCTGGTTGACCAGTAGGTTAAATCCGTTGCAATAAAGCATGTTTACTGTTGCTCTCAAAGCTTCCTAGTGAGAATATAAACCAGAAATTTCGTTGCAATTCTGAACTTTAGTCTCAATGCCTACTTATCTGCAAGATCAGCAGTGGAACCATTCAGCATTACCTAGTGGAACAGTAGCTTAAATCCTATGCACCAAAGCAAGTTTACTCTAATTGTCGAAGCTTCCTAGTGAAAATGTATCCCAGAAATTTGGTCGCAATGCAGAACTTTAGTCTCCAAGCCTACTTATCTGCAAGGTGAGCACAGGAACCATGGAGCATCACCTGGTGGACCAGTAGCTTCAATCTGATGCACCAAAGCAGGTTTACTGTAACTCTCGAAGCTTCCTACTGAGAATATAACCCAGAAATTTCGTCGCAATTCAGAACTTTAGTCTCCAAGCCTACGCATCTACATTTTCAGCAGTGTGATCGTTGATTATCACCTGGTTGATTAGTAGCTTAAATCCGATGCACAAATGCAAATTTACGATAATTCTCGAACCTTCCTAGTGAGAATGTAACGTAGAAATTTCGTCGCTATTCAGAACTTTTTTCTCCTAGCCTACTTCTCTGAAAGGTCAGCAGTTTAAAGATGGAACATCACCTGGTTGACCAGTAGGTTAAATCCGATGCAATAAAGCAAGTTTACTGTACCTCTCGAAGCTTCCTAGAGAGAATACAACGAAGTAATTACGTCGAAATTCAGAGCTTTAGTCTCCAAGCCGACTAATCTGAAAGGTTAGCAGTGCAACAATATAGCACCTCCTGGTGGACCTGTAGGTTAAATCCGATGCACGAAAGTAAGTTTACTGTAACTCTCGAAGCTTCCACGCGATCTAGTGT
>NW_026063072.1:0-30345 GCF_023897955.1 Schistocerca gregaria | reverse complement strand
AGGGTCTATTGGTGCCTCGGTCACCGGATGGTCGCGCTTTGTCATCTAGTTTTCAAATCCGACGCAAAACTGACAGTTAATTTATGTTCTCTCATCCTCACAATGACGATGGAACACACATACTGCGATGGTTTCCAGAACATCGTCTTCAAGCAGAATTATCTCCAAGCATGCCTGGGTCACCACATGATCATTCTCCTGCGAGTAAAGTTTCGGGAATCTGACGCAAATTTGACAGTTAATTGCTACATTCCCACCATCCTAATGACGATGCAACACAGAAATTGCGTCGCGATTCAATACTTTGGTCACTAGCCGACTTATCTCCGAGGGTCTAACGTTGCCTCATACCAGATGGATGTACAATTTGCCAGTCAAGTTTCTCCCTCTCATAACTCACAGTTAATACTTACCGTCAGATCCTGGTATTGACGATGGAACACACATATAGCGTCGCGATTCTGTACATCGATGTCCAGCGTAATTATCTAGAAGGGTCTATATGTGCCTCGGTCACCGGATGGTCGCGTTTTGTCAGTCTAGTTTACAAATCCGACGCAAAACTGGCAGTTAATTTTATTCCTCCCATACTCTCAATTACGATGGTACACACATACTGCGATGGTTTTCGGAACATCGTCTTCCAGCAGATTTATCTCCAAGCATGCCTGGGTCACCACATGATCGTTCTCCTGCGAGTAAAGTTTCGGGAATCCGACGCAAATTTGACAGTTAATTGCGACATTCCCACCATCCTAATGACGATGCAACACAGAAATTGCGTCGTAATTAAATACATTGGTCACTAGCCGACTTATCTCCGAGGGTCTATCGCTTCCTCATACCAGATGGACGTACTGTTTGGCTGTCAAGTTTCTTGTCTCCGACTCAAAACTCACAGCTAATTCTTACCGTCAGATCCTGGTATCGACGATGGAACACACAAATAGCGTCGCGATTCAATACATCGATGTCTAGCGTAACTATCTACAAGGGTCTATTGGTGCCTCGGTCACCGGATGTTCGCTCTTTGTCAGTCTAGTT
This sequence comes from Schistocerca gregaria, assembly GCF_023897955.1. Classification (NCBI taxonomy): domain Eukaryota; kingdom Metazoa; phylum Arthropoda; class Insecta; order Orthoptera; family Acrididae; genus Schistocerca; species Schistocerca gregaria. The sequence continues at coordinate 29,301 of NW_026063072.1, read as the reverse complement.
TTCAAATCCGCCGCAAATTTGACAGTTAATTGCGACATTCCCACCATCCTAAAGACGTTGCAACACAGAAATTGCATCGCGATTCAATACATTGTTCACTAGCCGACTTATCTCCGAGGGTCTATCGCTGCCTAATACCAGATGGACGTACTGTTGGCAGTCAAGTTTGTTTTCTCCCTCTCATAACTCACAGTTAATTCTTACCGTCAGATCCTGGTATTGACGATGGAACACACAAATACCGTCGCGATTATATACATCGATGTCCAGCGTAACTATCTACAAGGGTCTATTGGTGCCTCGGTCACCGGATGGTCGCGTTTTGTCAGTCTAGTTTACAAATCCGACGCAAAACTGGCAGTTAATTTTATTCCTCCCATACTCTCAATTACGATGGTACACACATACTGCGATGTCTTTCGGAACATCGTCTTCCAGCAGATCTATCTCCAAGCATGCCTGGGTCACCACATGATCGTTCTCCTGCGAGTAAAGTTTCGGGAATCCGACGCAAATATGACAGTTAATTGCGACATCCCCTCCATCCTAATGCCGATGCAACACAGAAATCGCGTCGCGATTCAACACATTGGTCACTACCCGTATTATCTCCGAGGGTCTATCGCTGCCTCATAGCAGATGGACGTACTGTTTGGCAGTCAAGTATGTTTACTTCCTCTCATAACTCACAGTTAATTCTTACCGTCAGATCCTGGAATTGACGATGGAACACACATATACCGTCGCGATTATATATATATCCATGTCCAGCGTAACTATCTACAAGGGTCTATTGGTGCCTCGGTCACCGGATGGTCGCGTTTTGTCAGTCTAGTTTACAAATCCGACGCAAAACACGCAGTTAATTTTATTCCTCCCATACTCTCAATTACGATGGTACACACATACTGCGATGTCTTTCGGAACATCGTCTTCCAGCAGATCTATCTCCAAGCATGCCTGGGTCACCACATGATCGTTCTCCTGCGAGTAAAGTTTCGGGAATCCGACGCAAATATGACAGTTAATTGCGACATTCCCACCATCCTAATGACGATGCAACACAGAAATTGCGTTGCAATTAAATACATTGGTCACTAGCCGAGTTATCTCCGAGGGTCTATCGCTTCCTCATACCAGATAGACGTACTGTTTGGCTGTCAAGTTTCTTGTCTCCGACTCAAAACTCACAGTTAATTCTTACCGTCAGGTCCTGGTATTGACGATGAAACACACAAATAGCGTCGCGATTCAACAGATCGATGTCCAGCCTAACAGGGGTCTATTGGTGCCTCGGGCACCGGATGGTCGCCCTTTGTCATCTACTTTTCAAATCCGACGCAAAACTGACAGTTAATTTTATTTTCTCTCATCCTCTCAATGACGATAGAACACACATACTGCGATGGTTTTGAGACCATCGTCTTCCAGCAGATTTATCTCCAAGCATCTATTACTGCCTGGGTCACCACATGATCGTTGTCCTACGAGTAAAGTTTCAGGAATCCGACGCAAATTTGACAGTTAATTGCGACATTTCCACCACCCTAATGACCATGCAACACAGAAATTGCGTCGCGATTCAATACATTCGTCACTAGCCGACTTATCTCCGAGGGTCTAACGCTGCCTCATACCAGATGGATGTCCAATTTGGCTGTCAAGTTCCTTGTCTCCGACTCAAAACTCACAGCTATTTCTTACCGTCAGATCCTGGTATCGACGATGGAACACACAAATAGCGTCGCGATTCAATAGATCGATGTCCAGCGTAACTATCTACAAGGGTCTATTGGTGCCTCGGTCACCGGATGGTCGCCTTTTGTCATCTAGTTTTCAAATCCGACGCAAAACTGACAGTTAATTTATGTTCTCTCTTCCTCTCAATGACGATGGAACACACATACTGCGATGGTTTTGAGACCATCGTCTTCCAGCAGATTTATCTCCAAGCATCTATTACTGCCTGGGTCACCACATGATCGTTGTCCTACGAGTAAAGTTTCGGGAATCCGACGTAAATTTGATAGTTAATTGCGACAATCCCACCATCCTAATGACGATGCAACACAGAAATTGCGTCACGATTCAATACATTGTTCACTAGCCGACTTCAGGGTCTATCGCTGCCTCAAACCAGATGGACGTACTCTTTGGCTGTCAAGTTTCTTGTCTCCGACTCAAAACTCACTGCTAATTCTTACCGTCAGATCCTGGTATTGACGTTGGAACACACAAATACCGTCGCGATTATATACATCGATGTCCAGCGTAACTATCTACAAGTATCTATTGGTGCCTCGGTCACCGGATGGACGCGTTTTGTCACTCTAATTTACAAATCAGACGCAAGATTGGCAGTTAATTTTATTCCTCCCATACTCTCAATTACGATGGAACACACATACTGCGATGGTTTTGAGAACATCGTCTTCCAGCAGATTTATCTCCATGCATCTATTACTGCGTGCGTCACCACATGATCGTTGTCCTACGAGTAAAGTTTCCGTTATCCGACGCAAAAATGACAGTTAATTGCGACATTCCCACCATCATAATGACGATGCAACACAGAAATTGCGTCGCGATTAAATACATTGGTCACTAGCCGACTTATCTCCGAGGGTCTATCGCTTCCTCATACCAGATGGACGTTCTGTTTGGCAGTCAAGTTTGTTATCCCCTCTCATAACTCACAGTTAATTCTTACCGTCAGATCCTTGTATTGACTATGGAACGCACAAATACCGTAGCGATCTATACATCGATGTCCAGCGTAACTATCTACATGGGTCTATTGGTGCCTCGGTCACCGGATGTTCGCTCTTTGTCAGTCTAGTTTTCAAATCCGATGCACATTTGACAGTTAATTGCGACATTCCCACCATCCTAACGACGTTGCAACACAGAAATTGCGTCGCGATTCAATACATTGGTCACGAGCCGACTTATCTCCTTGGGTCTATCGCTGCCTCATACCAGATGGACGTACTCTTTGGCAGTCAAGTTTGTTTTCTCCCTCTCATAACTCACAGTTAATTCTTACCGTCAGATCCTGGTATTGACGATGGAACACACAAATACCGTCGCGATTCAATACATCGATGTCCAGCGTAACTATCTACAAGGGTCTATTGAAGCCTCGGTCATCGGATGGCCGTGTTTTGTCGTCTAGTTTTCAAATCCGACGCAAGATTGGCAGTTAATTTTATTCCTCCCATACTCTCAATTACGATGGAACACACATACTGCGATGGTTTTCACAACTTCGTCTTCCAGCAGATTTATCTCCAAACATCTATTACTGCCTGGGTCACCACATGATCGTTGCCCTACGAGTAAAGTTTCGGTTATCCGACGCAAATTTGACAGTTAATTATGACATTCCCACCATCCTAATGACGATGCAACACAGAAATTGCGTCGCGATTAAATACATTGGTCACTAGCCGACTTATCTCCGAGGGTCTATCGCTGCCTCATACGATTTGGACGTACTGTTTGGCAGTCAAGTTTGTTTTCTCCCTCTCATAACTCACAGTTAATTCTTACCGTCAGATCCTGGTATTGACGATGGAACGCACAAATACCGTAGCGATCTATAAATCGATGTCCAGCGTAACTATCTACAAGGGTGTATTGGTGCCTCGGTCACCGGATGTTCGCTCTTTGTCAGTCTAGTTTTCAAATCCGACGCACATTTGACAATTAATTGCGACATTCCCACCATCCTAACGACGTTGCAACACAGAAATTGTGTCGCGATTCAATACATTGGTCACTAGCCGACTTATCTCCGAGGGTCTATCGCTGCCTAATACCAGATGGACGTACTCTTTGGCAGTCAAGTTTGTTTTCTCCCTCTCATAACTCACAGTTAATTCTTACCGTCAGATCCTGGTATTGACGATGGAACACACAAATAGCGTCGCGATTCAATAGATCTATGTCCAGCGTTACTATCTACAAGGGTCTATTGGTGCCTCGGTCACCGGATGGTCGCGTTTTGTCATCTAGTTTTCAAATCCGACGCAAAACTGACAGTTAATTTTATTTTCTCTCATCCTCTCAATGACGATAGAACACACATAGTGCGATGGGTTCCAGAACTTCGTCTTCCAGCAGATTTATCTCCAAGCATCTATTACTGCCTGGGTCACCACATGATCGTTGTCCTACGAGTAAAGTTTCGGGAATCCGACACAAATTTGACAGTTAATTGCGACATTCCCACCATCCTAATGACGATGCAACACAGAAATTGCGACGCGATTCAATACATTGGTCACTAGCCGACTTATTTCCGAGGGAATAACGCTGACTCAAACCAGATGAATGTACAATTTGGCTGTCAAGTTTCTTGACTCCGACTCAAAACTCATAGTTAATTCTTACCGTCAGAACCGGGTATCGACGATGGAACACACAAATAGCGTCGCGATTCAATACATCGATGTCTAGCGTAACTATCTACAAGGGTTTATTGGTGCCTTGGTCACCAGATGTTCGCGCTTTGTCAGTCCAGTTTTCAAATCCGACGCAAATTTGACAGGCAATTGCGACATACCAACCACCCTAATGAAGATGCAACACAGAAATTGCGTCGCGATTCAATACATTGGTCACTAGTTGACTTATCTCCGAGGGTCTTTCTCTGACTCATACCAGATGAATGTACAATTTGGCTGTCAAGTTTCTTGACTCCGACTCAAAACTCACAGTTAATTCTTACCGTCAGAACCTGGTGTCGACGATGGAACACACAAATAGCGTCGCAATTCTATTAATCGATGTCCAGCGTAACTATCTACAAGGCTCTATTGGTGCCTCGGTCTCCGGATAGTCGCGTTTTGTCATCTAGTTTTCAAATCCGACTCAAAAGTGACAGTTAATTTATGTTCTCTCATCCTCTCAATGACAATGGAACACACATACTGCGATGGTTTTCAGAACATCGTCTTCCAGCAGATTTATCTCCAAGCATCTATTACTGCCTGGGTCACCACATGATCAATTTCCTACGAGTAAAATTTCAGGAATCCGACGCAAATTTGACAGTTAATTGCGATATTCCCACCATTCTAATGCCGATGCAACACAGAAATTGCGTCGCGATTAAATACATTGGTCACTAGCCGACTTATCTCCGAGGGTCTATCGCTGCCTCATACCAGATGGATGTACAATTTGGCAGTCAAGTTTCTCTTCTCCCTCTCATAACTCACAGTTAATTCTTACCGTCATATCCTGGTATTGACAATGGAACACACAAATACCGTCGCGATCTATACATCGATGTCCAGCGTAACTATATACAGGGATCTACTGGTGTCTCGGTCACTGGATGGTCGCGTTTTGTCATCTAGTTTACAAATCCGACGCAAAACTGGCAGTTAGTTTTATTCCTCTCATACTCTCAATTACGATGGAACACACATACTGCGATGGTTTTCAGAACATCGTCTTCCAGCAGATTTATCTCCAAGCATCTATTACTGCGTGGGACACCACATGATCGTTGTCCTACGATTAAAGTTTCGGTTATCCGACGCAAATTTGACAGTTAATTGCGACATTCCCACCATCCTAATGACGATGCAACAGAAATTGCGTCGCGATTAAATACATTGGTCACTAGCCAACTTATCCCCGAGGGTCTATCGCTGCCTCATACCAGATGGATGTACAATTGGGCTGTCAAGTTTCTTGACTCCGACTCAAAACTCACAGTTAATTCTTACCGTCAGAACCTCGTATCGACGATGGAACACACAAATAGCGTCGCAATTCAATACATCGATGTCTAGCGTAACTATCTACAAGTGCCTATTGGTGCCTCTGTCACCGGATGTTCGCTCTTTGTCAGTCTAGTTTTCAAATCCGACGCAATTTTGACAATTAATTGCGACGTTCCCACCCTCCTAATGACGATGCAACACAGAAAATGTGTCGCGATTCAATACATTGGTCACTAGCCGACTTATCTCCGCGGGTCTATCGCTGCCTCATACCAGATGGACGTACTGTTTGGCAGTCAAGTTTGTTTTCTACCTCTCATAACTCACAGTTAATTCTTACCGTCGGATACTGCTATTGACGATGGAACACACAAATACCGATGCGATTCTATACATCGATGTCCAGCGTAACTATCTGCAAGGGTCTATTGGTGCCTCGGTCACCGGATGTTCGCTCTTTGTCAGTCTAGTTTACAAATCCGACGCAAAACTGGCAGTTAGTTTTATTCCTACCATACTCTCAATTACGATGGAACACACATACTGCGATGGTTTTCAGAACATCGTCTTCCAGCAGATTTATCTCCAAGCATGCCTGGGTCACCACATGATCGTTCTCCTGCGAATAAAGTTTCGGGAATCCGCCGCAAATTTGACAGTTAATTGCGACATTCCCACCATCCTAATGACTATGCAACACAGAAATTGCGTCGCGATTCAATACATTGGTCACTAGCCGACTTATCTCCGTGGGTCTAACGCTGCCTCATACCAGATGGATGTACAATTTGGCTGTCAAGTTTCTTGTCTCCGTCTCAAAACGCACAGCCAATTCTTACCGTCAGATCCTGGTCGCGATTCAATACATCGATGTCTAGCGTAACTATATACAAGGGTCTATTGGTGCCTCGGTCACCGGATGTTCGCTCTTTGTCAGTCTAGTTTTCAAATCCGACGCAAATTTGACAGTTAATTGCGACATTCCCACCATCCTAATGACGATGCAACACAGATATCGCGTCGCGATTCAATACACTGGTCACTAGCCGACTTATATCCGAGGGTCTATCGCTGCCTCATACACGATGGACGTACTCTTTATGCAGTCAAGTTTGGTTTCTCCCTCTCATAACTCACAGTTAATTCTTACCGTCAGATCCTGGTGGTATCGACCATGGAACACACAAATAGCGTCGCGATTCAATACATCGATGTCTAGAGTAACTATCTACACGGGTCTATTGGTGCCTCGGTCACCGGATGTTCGCGCTTTGTCAGTCTAGTTTTCAAATCCGACGCAAATTTGACAGTTAATTGCGACATTCCCACCACCCTAATGACGATGCAACACAGAATTTGCGTCGCGATTCAATACATTGGTCACTAGCCGACTTATCTCCGAGGGTCTATCGCTGCCTCATACCAGATGGATGTACAATTTGGCTGTCAAGTTTCTTGTCTCCGTCTCAAAACTCACAGCCAGTTCTTACCGTCAGGTCCTGGTATCGACGATGGAACACAAATAACGTCGCGATTCAATACATCGATGTCTAGCGTAACTGTCTACAAGGGTCTATTGGTGCCTCGGTCACCGGATGTTCGCTCTTTGTCAGTCTAGTTTTCTAATCCGACGCAAATTTGACAGTTAATTGCGACATTCCCACCATCCTAATGACGATGCAACACAGATATCGCGTCGCGATTCAATACATTGGTCACTAGCCTACTTATATCCGAGGGTCTATCGCTGCCCCATACCAGATGGACGTACTCTTTATGCAGTCAAGTTTAGTTTCTCCCTCTCATAACTCACAGTTAATTCTTACCGTCAGATCCTGGTATCGACGATGGAACACACAAATAGCGTCGAGATCTATACATCGATGTCCAGCGTAACTATATACAAGAATCTATTGGTGCCTCGGTCACCGGATGGTCGCGTTTTGTCATCTTGTTTTCAAATCCGACGCAAAACTGACAGTTAATTTATGTTCTCTCAACGTCTCAATTACGATGGAACACACATACTGCGATGGTTTTCAGAACATCGTCTTCCAGCAGATTTATCTCCAAGCATGCCTGGGTCACCACATGATCGTTCTCCTGCGAATAAAGATACGGGAATCCGCCGCAAATTTGACAGTCAAATGCGACATTCTCACCATCCTAATAACGATGCAACACAGAAATTGCGTCGCGATTCAATACATTGGTCACTAGCCAACTTATCTCCGAGGGTCTAACGCTGCCTCATACCAGATGGATGTACAATTTGGCTGTCAAATTTCTTGTCTCCGTCTCAAAACTCACAGTTAATTCTTACCGTCAGATCCTGGTATTGACGATGGAACACAGAAGTAGTGTCGCGATTCAATAGATCGATGTCCAGCGTAACTATCTACAAGGGTCTATTAATTCCTCGGTCACCGGATGGTCGCGGTTTGTCAGTCTAGTTTACAAATCCGACGCAAAACTGGCAGTTAGTTTTATTCCTCCCATACTCTCAATTACGATGGAACACACATACTGCGATGGTTTTCAGAACATCGTCTTCCAGCAGATTTGTCTCCAACCATGCCTGGGTCACCACGTGATCGTTCTCCTGCGAGTAAAGTTTCGGGAATCCGACGCAAATATGACAGTTAATTGCGACATTCCCCCCGCCCTAATGACGATGCAACACACAAATAGCGTCCCGATTCAATAGATCGATGTCCAGCGTAACTATCTACAAGGGACAATTGGTTCCTCGGTCACGGGATGGTCGCGTTTTGTCATCTAGTTTTCAAATCCGACGCAAAACTGACAGTTAATTTTATTTTCTCTCATCCTCTCAATGATGGATAGAACACACATACTGCGATGGTTTTCAGAACATCGTCTACCAGCAGATTTATCTCCAAGCATCTATTACTGCCTGGTTCACCACATGATCGTTGTCCTACGAGTAAAGGTTCGGGAATCCGACGCAAATTTGTTAGTTAATTGCGACATTCCCACCATCCTAATGACGATGTAACACAGAAATTGCGTCGCGATTCAATACATCGATGTCTAGCGTAACTATCTACAAGGGTTTATTGGTGCCTTGGTCACCGGATGTTCGCTCTTTGTCAGTCTAGTTATCAAATCCGACGCAAATTTGACAGTTAATTGCGACATTCCCACCATCCTAATGACGATGCAACACAGATACCGCGTCGCGATTCAATACATTGGTCACTAGCCTACTTATATCCGAGGGTCTATCGCTGCCCCATACCAAATGGACGTACTCTTTATGCAGTCAAGTTTGGTTTCTCCCTCTCATAACTCACAGTTAATTCTTACCGTCAGATCCTGGTATCGACGATGGAACAAACAAATAGAATCGCGATTCAATAGATCGATGTCCAGTGTAAGTATCTACAAGGGTCTATTGGTGCCTCGGTCACCGGATGGTCGCGTTTTGTCATCTAGTTTTCAAATCCGACGCAAAACTCACAGTTAATTTTATTTTCTCTCATCCTCTCAATGACGATAGAACACACATACTGCAATGGTTTTCAGAACATCGTCTACCAGCAGATTTATCTCCAAGCATCTATAACTGCCTGGGTCACCACATGATCGTTCTCCTGCGAATAAAGTTTCGGGAATCCGCCGCAAATTTGAAAGTCAATTGCGACATTCCCACCATCCTAATGACGATGCAACACAGATATTGCGTCGCGATTCAATACATTGGTCACTAGCCGCCTTATCTCCGAGGGTCTAACGCTGCCTCATACCAGATGGATGTACAATTTGGCTGTCAAGTTTCTTGTCTCCGTCTCAAAACACACAGCCAATTCTTACCGTCAGATCCTGGTATCGACGATGGAACACAAATAACGTCGCGATTCAATACATCGATGTCTAGCGTAACTGTCTACAAGGGTCTATTGGTGCCTCGGTCTCCGGATGTTCGCTCTTTGTCAATCTAGTTTTATAATCCGACGCAAATTTGACAGTTAATTGCGACATTCACACCATCCTAAAGACGTTGCAACACAGGAATTGCGTCGCGATTCAATACATTGGTCACTAGCCGACTTATCTCCGAGGGTCTATCGCTGCCTCATACCAGACGGATGTAGAATTAGGCAGTCAAGTTTGGTTTCTCCCTCTCATAACTCACAGTTAATTCTTACCGTCAGATCCTGGTATCAACGATGGAACAAACAAATAGCATCGCGATTCAATAGATCGATGTCCAGCGTAACTATCTACAAGGGTCTATTGGTGCCTCGGTCACCGGTTGGTCGCGTTATGTCATCTAGTTTTCAAATCCGACGCAAAACTGACAGTTAATTTTATTTTCTCTCATCCTCTCAATGACGATAGAACACACATACTGGAATGGTTTTCAGAACATCGTCTACCAGCAGATTTATCTCCAAGTATCTATAACTGCCTGGGTCACCACATGATCGTTGTCCTACGAGTAAATTTTCGGGAATCCGACGCAAATTTGACAGTTAATTGCGACATTCCCACCATCCTAATGACGATGCAACAGAGAAATTGCGTCGCGAGTCAATACATTGGTCATTAGCCGACTTATCTCCGAGGGTCTAACGCTGCTCATACCAGATGGATGAACAATTTGGCTGTCAAGTTTCTTGTCTCCGACTCAAAACTCACAGTTAATTCTTACCGTCAGATCCTGGTATTGATGATGGAACACACAAATAGCGTCGCGATTCAATACATCGATGTCCAGCGTGGCTATCTACAAGGGTCTATTGGTGCCTCGGTCTCCGGATAGTCGCGTTTTGTCATCTTGTTTTCAAATCCGACGCAAAACTGACAGTTAATTTATGTTCTCTCATCGTCTCAATGACGACGGAACACACATACTGCGTTGGTTTTCACAACATCGTCTTCCATCAGATTTATCTGCCTGGGTCACCACATGATCGTTCTCCTGCGAGTAAAGTTTCGGGAATCCGACGCAAATTTGACAGTTAATTGCGACATTACCACCATCCTAATGACGATGCAACACAGAATTTGCGTCGCGATTAAATACATTGGTCACTAGCCGACTTATCTCCAAGGGTCTATCGCTGCCTCATACCAGATGGATGTACAATTTGGCTGTCAAGTTTCTTGTCTCCGTCTCAAAACTCACAGCCAGTTCTTACCGTCAGGTCCTGGTATCGACGATGGAACACAAATAACGTCGCGATTCAATACATCGATGTCTAGCGTAACTGTCTACAAGGGTCTATTGGTGACTCGGTCACCGGATGTTCGCTCTTTGTCAGTCTAGTTTTCTAATCCGACGCAAATTTGACAGTTAATTGCGACATTCCCACCATCCTAACGACGTTGCAACACAGAAATTGCGTCGCGAATCAATACATTGGTCACCAGCCGACTTATCTCCGAGGGTCTATCGCTGCCTCATCCCAGATGGACGTACTCTTTGGCAGTCAAGTTCGTTTTCTCCCTCTCATAACTCACAGTTAGTTCTTACCGTCAGATCCTGGTATTGACGATGGAACACACAAATACCGATGCGATTCTATACATCGATGTCCAGCGTAACTATCTACAAGGGTCTATTGGTGCCTCGGTCACCGGATGGTCGCGTTTTGTCAGTCTAGTTTACAAATCCGACGCAAAACTGGCAGTTAGTTTTATTCCTCCCATACTCTCAATTACGATGGAACACACATACTGCGATGGTTTTCAGAACATCGTCTTCCAGCAGATTTGTCTCCAAGCATGCCTGGGTCACCACATGATCGTTCTCCTGCGAGTAAAGTTTCGGGAATCCGACGCAAATTTGTTAGTTAATTGCGACATTCCCACCATCCTAATGACGATGCAACACAGAAATTGCGTCGCGATTCAATACATCGATGTCTAGCGTAACTATCTACAAGGGTCTATTGGTGCCTTGGTCACCGGATGTTCGCTCTTTGTCAGTCTAGTTTTCAAATCCGACGCAAATTTGACAGTTAATTGCGACATTCCCACCATCCTAATGACGATGCAACACAGATATCGCGTCGCGATTCAATACATTGGTCACTAGCCGACTTATATCCGATGGTCTATCGCTGCCTCATACCAGATGGACTTACTCTTTATGCAGTCAAGTTTGGTTTCTCCCTCTCATAACTCACAGTTAATTCTTACCGTCAGATCCTGGTATTGACGATGGAACACACAAATACCGATGCGATTCTATACATCGATGTCCAGCGTAACTATCCACAAGTGTCTATTGGTGCCTCGGTCACCGGATGGTCGCGTTTTGTCAGTCTAGTTTACAAATCCGACGCAAAACTGGCAGTTAGTTTTATTCCTCCCATACTCTCAATTACGATGGAACACACATACTGCGACGGTTTTCAGAACATCGACTTCCATCAGATTTATCTCCAAGTATCTATTACTGCCTGGGTCACCACATGAACGTTCTCCTGCGAGTAGAGTTTCGGAAATCCGACGCGAAATTGACAGTTAATTGCGACATTACCACCATCCTAATGACGATGCAACACAGAGTTTGCGTCGCGATTAAATACATTGGTCACTAGCCGACTTATCTCCGAGGGTCTATCGCTGCCTCATACCAGATGGACGTACTGTTTGGCAGTCAAGTTTGTTTTCTCCCTCTCATAACTCACAGTTAATTCTTACCGTCAGATCCTGGTATTGACGATGGAACACACAAATAGCGTCGCGATTCAATAGATCGATGTCCAGCGTAACTATCTACAATGGTCTATTGGTTCCTCGGTCACCGGATGGTCGCGTTTTGTCATCTAGTTTACAAATCCGACGCAAAACTGAGAGTTAATTTTATTTTCTCTCATCCTCTCAAAGACGATAGAACACACATACTGCGATGGTTTTCAGAACATCGTCTACCAGCAGATTCATCTCCAAGCATCTATTACTGCCTGGTTCACTCCATGATCGTTGTCCTACGAGTAAAGTTTCGGGAATCCGACGCGAAATTGACAGTTAATTGCGACATTACCACCATCCTAATCACGATGCAACACAGAATTTGCGTCGCGATTAAATACATTGGTCACTAGCCGACTTATCTCCGAGGGTCTATCGCTGCCTCATACCAGATGGACGTACTGTTTGGCAGTCAAGTTTGTTTTCTCCCTCTCATAGCTCACAGTTAATTCTTACCGTCAGATCCTGGTATTGACGATGGAACACACAAATCGCGTCGAGATTCAATAGATCGATGTCCAGCGTAAATATCTACAAGGGTCTATTGGTTCCTCGGTCACCGGATGGTCGCGTTTTGTCATCTAGTTTTCAAATCCGACGCAAAACTGAGAGTTAATTTTATTGTCTCTCATCCTCTCAATGACGACAGAACACACATACTGCGATGGTTTTCAGAACATCGTCTACCAGCAGATTTATCTCCAAGCATCTATTACTGCCTGGTTCACCACATGATCGTTGTCCAACGAGTAAAGTTTCGGGAATCCGACGCAAATTTGTTAGTTAATTGCGACATTCCCACCATCCTAATGACGATGCAACACAGAAATTGCGTCGCGATTCAATACATCGATGTCTAGCGTAACTATCTACAAGGGTCTATTGGTGCCTTGGTCACCGAATGTTCGCTCTTTGTCAGTCTAGTTTTCAAATCCGACGCAAATTTGACAGTAAATTCCGACATTCCCACCATCCTAATGACGATGCAACACAGAAATTGCATCGCGATTCAATACATTGGTCACCAGCCGACTTATATCCGAGGGTCTATCGCTGCCTCATCCCAGATGGACGTACTCTTTGGCAGTCAAGTTCGTTTTCTCCCTCTCATAACTCACAGTTAATTCTTACCGTCAGATCCTGGTATTGACGATGGAACACACAAATACCGATGCGATTCTATACATCGATGTCCAGCGTAACTATCCACAAGTGTCTATTGGTGCCTCGGTCACCGGATGGTCGCGTTTTGTCATCTAGTTTACAAATCCGACGCAAAACTGGCAGTTAGTTTCATTCCTCCCATACTCTCAATTACGATGGAACACACATACTGCGATGGTTTTCAGAACATCGTCTTCCAGCAGATTTATCTCCAAGCATGCCTGGGTCACCACATGATCGTTCTCCTGCGCATAAAGTTTCGGTAATCCGGCACAAATTTGTTAGTTAATTGCGACATTCCCACTATCCTAATGACGATGCAACACAGAAATTGCGTCGCGATTCAATACATCGATGTCTAGCGTAACTATCTACAAGGGTCTATTGGTGCCTCGGTCACCGGATGTTCGCTTTTTGTCAGTGTAGTTTTCAAATCCGACGCAAATTTGACAGTTAATTGCGACATTCCCACCATCCTAATGACGATGCAACACAGATATCGCGTCGCGATTCAATACATTGGTCACTAGACTACTTATATCCGAGGGTCTATCGCTGCCTCATACCAGATGGACGTACTCTTTATGCAGTCAAGTTTGGTTTCTCCCTCTCATAACTCACAGTTAATTCTTACCGTCAGATCCTGGTATTGACGATGGAACACACAAATAGCGTCCCGATTCAATAGATCGATGTCCAGCGTAACTATCTACAAGGGACTATTGGTTCCTCGGTCACGGGATGGTCGCGTTTTGTCATCTAGTTTTCAAATCCGACGCAAAACTGAGAGTTAATTTTATTTTCTCTCATCCTCTCAATGACGATAGAACACACATACTGCGATGGTTTTCAGAACATCGTCTACCAGCAGATTTATCTCCATGCATCTATTACTGCCTGGTTCACCCCATGATCGTTGTCCTACGAGTAAAGTTTCGGGAATCCGACGCAAATTTGTTAGTTAATTGCGACATTCCCACCATCCTAATGACGATGCAACACAGAAATTGCGTCGCGATTCAATACATCGATGTCTAGCGTAACTATCTACAAGGGTCTATTGGTGCCTTGGTCACCGGATGTTCGCTCTTTGTCAGTCTAGTTTTCAAATCCGACGCAAATTTGACAGTTAATTGCGACATTCCCACCATCCTACTGACGATGCAACACAGATATCGCGTCGCGATTCAATACATTGGTCACTAGGCGACTTATATCCGATGGTCTATCGCTGCCTCATACCAGATGGACTTACTCTTTATGCAGTCAAGTTCGGTTTCTCCCTCTCATAACTCACAGTTAATTCTTACCGTCAGATCCTGGTATTGACGATGGAACACACAAATACCGATGCGATTCTATACATCGATGTCTAGCGTAACTATCCACAAGTGTCTATTGGTGCCTCGGTCACCGGATGGTCGCGTTTTGTCTGTCTAGTTTACAAATCCGACGGAAAACTGGCAGTTAGTTTTATTCCTCCCATACTCTCAATTACGATGTAACACACATACTGCGATGGTTTTCAGAACATCGTCTTCCAGCAGATTTATCTCCAAGCATGCTTGGGCCAGCACACGATCGTTCTCCTGCGAATAAAGATTCGGGAACCCGCCGCAAATTTGACAGTCAATTGCGACATTCCCACCATCCTAATGACGATGCAACACAGAAATTGCGTCGCGATTCAATACATTGGTCACTAGCCGACTTATCCCCGAGGGTCTATCGCTGCCTCATACCAGATGGATGTACAATTTGGCTGTCGAGTTTCTTGTCTCCGTCTCAAAACTCACAGCCAATTCTTACAGTCAGATCCTGGTATCGACGATGGAACACAAATAACGTCGCGATTCAATACATCGATGTCTAGCGTAACTATCTACAAGGGTCTATTGGTGCCTCGGTCACCGGCTGTTCGCTTTTTGTCAGTCTAGTTTTCAAATCCGACGCAAATTTGACAGTTAATTGCGACATTCCCACCATCCTAATGACGATGCAACACAGATATCCCGTCGCGATTCAATACATTGGTCACTAGCCGACTTATATCCGAGGGTCTATCGCTGCCTCATACCAGATGGACGTTCTTTGGCAGTCAAGTTTGTTTTCTCCCTCTCATAACTCACAGTTAATTCTTACCGTCAGATCCTGGTATTGACGATGGAACACACAAATAGCGTCGCGATTCAATAGATCGATGTCCAGCGTAACTATCTACAATGGTCTATTGGTTCCTCGGTCACCGGATGGTCGCGTTTTGTCATCTAGTTTTCAAATCCGACGCAAAACTGAGAGTTAATTTTATTTTCTCTCATCCTCTCAATGACGATAGAACACACATACTGCGATGGTTTTCAGAACATCGTCTACCAGCAGATTTATCTCCAAGCATCTATTACTGCCTGGTTCACTCCATGATCGTTGTCCTACGAGTAAAGTTTCGGGAATCCGACGCGAAATTGACAGTTAATTGCGACATTCCCACCATCCTAATCACGATGCAACACAGAATTTGCGTCGCGATTAAATACATTGGTCACTAGCCGACTTATCTCCGAGGGTCTATCGCTGCCTCATACCAGATGGACGTACTGTTTGGCAGTCAAGTTTGTTTTCTCCCTCTCATAGCTCACAGTTAATTCTTACCGTCAGATCCTGGTATTGACGATGGAACACACAAATAGCGTCGCGATTCAATAGATCGATGTCCAGCGTATCTATCTACAAGGGTCTATTGGTTCCTCGGTCACCGGATGGTCGCGTTTTGTCATCTAGTTTTCAAATCCGACGCAAAACTGAGAGTTAATTTTATTTTCTCTCATCCTCTCAATGACGACAGAACACACATACTGCGATGGTTTTCAGAACATCGTCTACCAGCAGATTTATCTCCAAGCATCTATTACTGCCTGGTTCACCACATGATCGTTGTCCAACGAGTAAAGTTTCGGGAATCCGACGCAAATTTGTTAGTTAATTGCGACATTCCCACCATCCTAATGACGATGCAACACAGAATTTGCGTCGCGATTAAATACATTGGTCACCAGCCGACTTATCTCCGAGGGTCTATCGCTGCCTCAACCCAGATGGACGTACTCTTTGGCAGTCAAGTTCGTTTTCTCCCTCTCATAACTCACAGTTAATTCTTACCGTCAGATCCTGGTATTGACGATGGAACACACAAATACCGATGCGATTCTATACATCGACGTCCAGCGTAACTATCTACAAGGGTCTATTGGTGCCTTGGTCACCGGATGGTCGTGTTTTGTCAGTCTAGTTTACAAATCCGACGCAAAACTGGCAGTTAGTTTTATTCCTCCCATACTCTCAATTACGATGGAACACACATACTACGATGGTTTTCAGAACATCGTCTACCAGCAGATTTATCTCCAAGCATGCCTGGGTCACCACATGATCGTTCTCCTGCGAATAAAGTTTCGGGAATCCGCCGCAAATTTGACAGTCAATTGCGACATTCCCACCATCCTAATGACGTTGCAACACAGAAATTGCGTCGCGATTCAATACATTGGTCACTAGCCGACTTATCTCCGAGGGTCTAACGCTGCCTCATACCAGATTAATGTACAATTTGGCTGTCAAGTTTCTTGTCTCCGTCTCAAAACTCACAGCCAATTCTTACCGTCAGATCCTGGTATCGACGATGGAACACAAATAACGTCGCGATTCAATACATCGATGTCTTGCGTAACTGTCTACAAGGGTCTATTGGTGCCTCGGTCACCGGATGGTCGCGTTTTGTCATCTAGTTTTCAATTCCGACGCAAAACTGACAGTTAATTTTATTTTCTCTCATCCTCTCAATGACGATAGAACACACATACTGCAATGGTTTTCAGAACATCGTCTACCACCAGATTTATCTCCAAGCATCTATAACTGCCTGGGTCACCACATGATCGTTGTCCTACGAGTAAATTTTCGGGAATCCGACGCAAATTTGACAGTTAATTGCGACATTCCCACCATCCTAATGACGATGCAACAGAGAAATTGCGTCGCGAGTCAATACATTGGTCATTAGCCGACTTATCTCCGAGGGTCTAACGCTGCTCATACCAGATGGATGTACAATTTGGCTGTCAAGTTTCTTGTCTCCGACTCAAAACTCACAGTTAATTCTTACCGCCAGATCCTGGTATTGACGATGGAACACACAAATAGCGTCGCGATTCAATACATCGATGTCCAGCGTGGCTATCTACAAGGGTCTATTGGTGCCTCGGTCTCCGGATAGTCGCGTTTTGTCATCTTGTTTTCAAATCCGACGCAAAACTGACAGTTAATTTATGTTCTCTCATCGTCTCAATGACGATGGAATACACATACTGCGTTGGTTTTCAGAACATCGTCTTCCATCAGATTTATCTGCCTGGTTCACCACATGATCGTTCTCCTGCGAATAAAGTTTCGGGAATCCGCCGCAAATTTGACAGTCAATTGCGACATTCCCACCATCCTAATGACGATGCAACAAAGAAATTGCGTCGCGATTCAATACATTGGTCACCAGCCGACTTATCTCCGAGGGTCTATCGCTGCCTCATCCCAGATGGACGTACTCTTTGGCAGTCAAGTTCGTTTTCTCCCTCTCATAACTCACAGTTAGTTCTTACCGTCAGATCCTGGTATTGACGATGGAACACACAAATACCGATGCGATTCTATACATCGATGTCCAGCGTAACTATCTACAAGGGTCTATTGGTGCCTCGGTCACCGGATGGTCGCGTTTTGTCAGTCTAGTTTACAAATCCGACGCAAAACTGGCAGTTAGTTTTATTCCTCCCATACTCTCAATTACGATGGAACACACATACTGCGATGGTTTTCAGAACATCGTCTTCCAGCAGATTTGTCTCCAAGCATGCCTGGGTCACCACATGATCGTTCTCCTGCGAGTAAAGTTTCGGGAATCCGACGCAAATTTGTTAGTTAATTGCGACATTCCCACCATCCTAATGACGATGCAACACAGAAATTGCGTCGCGATTCAATACATCGATGTCTAGCGTAACTATCTACAAGGGTCTATTGGTGCCTTGGTCACCGGATGTTCGCTCTTTGTCAGTCTAGTTTTCAAACCCGACGCAAATTTGACAGTTAATTGCGACATTCCCACCATCCTAATGACGATGCAACACAGATATCGCGTCGCGATTCAATACATTGGTCACTAGCCGACTTATATCCGATGGTCTATCGCTGCCTCATACCAGATGGACTTACTCTTTATGCAGTCAAGTTTGGTTTCTCCCTCTCATAACTCACAGTTAATTCTTACCGTCAGATCCTGGTATTGACGATGGAACACACAAATACCGATGCGATTCTATACATCGATGTCCAGCGTAACTATCCACAAGTGTCTATTGGTGCCTCGGTCACCGGATGGTCGCGTTTTGTCAGTCTAGTTTACAAATCCGACGCAAAACTGGCAGTTAGTTTTATTCCTCCCATACTCTCAATTACGATGGAACACACATACTGCGACGGTTTTCAGAACATCGACTTCCATCAGATTTATCTCCAAGTATCTATTACTGCCTGGGTCACCACATGAACGTTCTCCTGCGAGTAAAGTTTCGGAAATCCGACGCGAAATTGACAGTTAATTGCGACATTACCACCATCCTAATGACGATGCAACACAGAGTTTGCGTCGCGATTAAATACATTGGTCACTAGCCTATTTATCTCCGAGGGTCTATCGCTGCCTCATACCAGATGGACGTACTGTTTGGCAGTCAAGTTTGTTTTCTCCCTCTCATAACTCACAGTTAATTCTTACCGTCAGATCCTGGTATTGACGATGGAACACACAAATAGCGTCGCGATTCAATAGATCGATGTCCAGCGTAACTATCTACAATGGTCTATTGGTTCCTCGGTCACC
Source organism: Schistocerca gregaria (assembly GCF_023897955.1). Taxonomy (NCBI): domain Eukaryota; kingdom Metazoa; phylum Arthropoda; class Insecta; order Orthoptera; family Acrididae; genus Schistocerca; species Schistocerca gregaria. The sequence continues at coordinate 9,741 of NW_026063072.1, read as the reverse complement.
GGATGGTCGCGTTTTGTCATCTAGTTTACAAATCCGACGCAAAACTGAGAGTTAATTTTATTTTCTCTCATCCTCTCAATGACGACAGAACACACATACTGCGATGGTTTTCAGAACATCGTCTACCAGCAGATTTATCTCCAAGCATCTATTACTGCCTGGTTCACCACATGATCGTTGTCCAACGAGTAAAGTTTCGGGAATCCGACGCAAATTTGTTAGTTAATTGCGACATTCCCACCATCCTAATGACGATGCAACACAGAAATTGCGTCGCGATTCAATACATCGATGTCTAGCGTAACTATCTACAAGGGTCTATTGGTGCCTTGGTCACCGAATGTTCGCTCTTTGTCAGTCTAGTTTTCAAATCCGACGCAAATTTGACAGTTAATTACGACATTCCCACCATCCTAATGACGATGCAACACAGATATCGCGTCGCGATTCAATACATTGGTCACTAGCCGACTTATATCCGATGGTCTATCGCTGCCTCATACCAGATGGACTTACTCTTTATGCAGTCAAGTTTGGTTTCTCCCTCTCATAACTCACAGTTAATTCTTACCGTCAGATCCTGGTATTGACGATGGAACACACAAATACCGATGCGATTCTATACATCTATGTCCAGCGTAACTATCTACAAGGGTCTATTGGTGCCTCGGTCACCGGATGGTTGCGTTTTGTCAGTCTAGTTTCCAAATCCGACGCAAAACTGGCAGTTAGTTTTATTCCTCCCATACTCTCAATTACGATGGAACACACATACTGCGATGGATTTCAGAACATCGTCTTCCAGCAGATTTATCTCCAAGCATGCCTGGGCCACCACACGATCGTTCTCCTGCGAATAAAGATTCGGGAACCCGCCGCAAATTTGACAGTCAAATGCGACATTCCCACCATCCTAATGACGATGCAACACAGAAATTGCGTCGCGATTCAATACATTGGTCACTAGCCGACTTATCTCCGAGGGTCTATCGCTGCCTCATACCAGATGGATGTACAATTTGGCTGTCGAGTTTCTTGTCTCCGTCTCAAAACTCACAGCCAATTCTTACCGTCAGATCCTGGTATCGACGATGGAACACAAATAACGTCGCGATTCAATACATCGATGTCTAGCGTAACTATCTACAAGGGTCTATTGGTGCCTCGGTCACCGGATGTTCGCTTTTTGTCAGTCTAGTTTTCAAATCCGACGCAAATTTGACAGTTAATTGCGACATTCCCACCATCCTAATGACGATGCAACACAGATATCCCGTCGCGATTCAATACATTGGTCACTAGCCGACTTATATCCAAGGATCTATCGCTGCCTCATACCAGATGGACGTTCTTTGGCAGTCAAGTTTGTTTTCTCCCTCTCATAACTCACAGTTAATTCTTACCGTCAGATCCTGGTATTGACGATGGAACACACAAATAGCGTCGCGATTCAATAGATCGATGTCCAGCGTAACTATCTACAATGGTCTATTGGTTCCTCGGTCACCGGATGGTCGCGTTTTGTCATCTAGTTTTCAAATCCAACGCAAAACTGAGAGTTAATTTTATTTTCTCTCATCCTCTCAATGACGATAGAACACACATACTGCGATGGTTTTCAGAACTTTGTCTACCAGCAGATTTATCTCCAAGCATCTATTACTGCCTGGTTCACAACATGATCGTTGTCCTACGAGTAAAGTTTCGGGATTCCGACGCAAATTTGTTAGTTAATTGCGACATTCCCACCATCCTAATGACGATGCAACACAGAAATTGCGTCGCGATTCAATACATCGATGTCTAGCGCAACTATCTACAAGGGTCTATTGGTGCCTTGGTCACCGGATGTTCGCTCTTTGTCAGTCTAGTTTTCAAATCCGACGCAAATTTGACAGTTAATTGCGACATTCCCAGCATCCTAATGACGATGCAACACAGATATCGAGTCGCGATTCAATACATTGGTCACTAGCCGACTTATAACCTAGGGTCTAACGCTGCTCATACCAGATGGATGTACAATTTGGCTGTCAAGTTTCTTGTCTCTGACTCAAAACTCACAGTTAATTCTTACCGTCTGATCCTGGTATTGACGATGGAACACACACAAATAGCGGCGCGATTTAATACGTCGATGTACAGCGTGGCTATCTACAAGGGTCTATTGGTGCCTCGGTCTCCGGATAGTCGCGTTTTGTCATCTTGTTTTCAAATCCGACGCAAAACTGACAGTTAATTTATGTTCTCTCATCGTCTCAATGACGATGGAACACACATACTGTGATGGTTTTCAGAACATCGTCTTCCATCAGATTTATCTCCAAGTATCTATTACTGCCTGGGTCACCACATTAACGTTCTCCTGCGAATAAAGTTTCGGGAATCCGACGCAAATTTGACAGTTAATTGCGACATTCCCACCATCCTAATCACGATGCAACACAGAATTTGCGTCGCGATTAAATACATTGGTCACTAGCCGACTTATCTCCGAGGGTCTATCGCTGCCTCATACCAGATGGACGTACTGTTTGGCAGTCAAGTTTGTTTTCTCCCTCTCATAACTCACAGTTAATTCTTACCGTCAGATCCTGGTATTGACGATGGAACACACAAATAGCGTCGCGATTCAATAGATCGACGTCCAGCGTAACTATCTACAAGGGTCTATTGGTTCCTCGGTCACCGGATGGTCGCGTTTTGTCATCTAGTTTTCAAATCCGACGCAAAACTGAGAGTTAATTTTATTTTCACTCATCCTCTCAATGACGATAGAACACACATACTGCGATGGTTTTCAGAACATCGTCTACCAGCAGATTTATCTCCAAGCATCTATTACTGCCTGGTTCACCACATGATCGTTGTCCTACGAGTAAAGTTTCGGGAATCCGACGCAAATTTGTTAGTTAATTGCGACATTCCCACCATCCTAATGACGATGCAACACAGAAATTGCGTCGCGATTCAATACATCGATGTCTAGCGTAACTATCTACAAGGGTCTATTGGTGCATTGGTCACCGGATGTTCGCTCTTTGTCAGTCTAGTTTTCAAATCCGACGCAAATTTGACAGTTAATTGCGACATTCCCACCATCCTAATGACGATGCAACACAGATATCCCGTCGCGATTCAATACATTGGTCACTAGCCGACTTATATCCGATGGTCTATCGCTGCCTCATACCAGATGGACTTACTCTTTATGCAGTCAAGTTTGGTTTCTCCCTCTCATAACTCACAGTTAATCATTACCGTCAGATCCTGGTATTGACGATGGAACACACAAATACCGATGCGATTCTATACATCGATGTCCAGCGTAACTATCTACAAGGGTCTATTGGTGCCTCGGTCACCGGATGGTTGCGTTTTGTCAGTCTACTTTACAAATCCGACGAAAAACTGGCAGTTAGTTTTATTCCTCCCATACTCTCAATGACGATGGAACACACATACTGCGATGGTTTTCAGAACATCGTCTTCCAGCAGATTTATCTCCAAGCATGCCTGGGCCACCACACGATCGTTCTCCTGCGAATAAAGATTCGGGAACCCGATGCAGATTTGACAGTCAATTGCGACATTCCCACCATCCTAATGACGATGCAACACAGAAATTGCGTCGCGATTCAATACATTGGTCACTAGCCGACTTATCTCCGAGGGTCTATCGCTGCCTCATACCAGATGGATGTACAATTTGGCTGTCGAGTTTCTTGTCTCCGTCTCAAAACTCACAGCCAATTCTTACCGTCAGATCCTGGTATCGACGATGGAACACAAATAACGTCGCGATTCAATACATCGATGTCTAGCGTAACTATCTACAAGGGTCTATTGGTGCCTCGGTCACCGGATGTTCGCTTTTTGTCAGTCTAGTTTTCAAATCCGACGCAAATTTGACAGTTAATTGCGACATTCCCTCCATCCTAATGACGATGCAACACAGATATCCCGTCGCGATTCAATACATTGGTCACTAGCCGACTTATATCCGAGGGTCTATCGCTGCCTCATACCAGATGGACGTTCTTTGGCAGTCAAGTTTGTTTTCTCCCTCTCATAACTCACAGTTAATTCTTACCGTCAGATCCTGGTATTGACGATGGAAAACACAAATAGCGTCGCGATTCAATAGATCGATGTCCAGCGTAACTATCTACAATGGTCTATTGGTTCCTCTGTCACCGGATGGTCGCGTTTTGTCATCTAGTTTACAAATCCGACCCAAAACTGAGAGTTAATTTTATTTTCTCTCATCCTCTCAATGACGATAGAACACACATACTGCGATGGTTTTCAGAACATCGTCTACCAGCAGATTTATCTCCAAGCATCTATTACTGCCTGGTTCACTCCATGATCGTAGTCCTACGAGTAAAGTTTCGGGAATCCGACGCGAAATTGACAGTTAATTGCGACATTACCACCATCCTAATCACGATGCAACACAGAATTTGCGTCGCGATTAAATACATTGGTCACTAGCCGACTTATCTCCGAGGGTCTATCGCTGCCTCATACCACATGGACGTACTGTTTGGCAGTCAAGTTTGTTTTCTCCCTCTCATAGCTCACAGTTAATTCTTACCGTCAGATCCTGGTATTGACGATGGAACACACAAATAGCGTCGCGATTCAATAGATCGATGTCCAGCGTAACTATCTACAAGGGTCTATTGGTTCCTCGGTCACCGGATGGTCGCGTTTTGTCATCTAGTTTTCAAATCCGACGCAAAACTGAGAGTTAATTTTATTTTCTCTCATCCTCTCAATGACGACAGAACACACATACTGCGATGGTTTTCAGAACATCGTCTACCAGCAGATTTATCTCCAAGCATCTATTACTGCCTGGTTCACCACATGATCGTTGTCCTACGAGTAAAGTTTCGGGAATCCGACGCAAATTTGTTAGTTAATTGCGACATTCCCACCATCCTAATGACGATGCAACACAGAAATTGCGTCGCGATTCAATACATCGATGTCTAGCGTAACTATCTACAAGGGTCTATTGGTGCCTTGGTCACCGAATGTTCGCTCTTTGTCAGTATAGTTTTCAAATCCGACGCAAATTTGACAGTTAATTACGACATTCCCACCATCCTAATGACGATGCAGCACAGATATCGCGTCGCGATTCAATACATTGGTCACTAGCCGACTTATATCCGATGGTCTATCGCTGCCTCATACCAGATGGACTTACTCTTTATGCAGTAAAGTTTGGTTTCTCCCTCTCATAACTCACAGTTAATTCTTACCGTCAGATCCTGGTATTGACGATGGAACACACAAATACCGATGCGATTCTATACATCGATGTCCAGCGTAACTATCTACAAGGGTCTATTGGTGCCTCGGTCACCGGATGGTTGCGTTTTGTCAGTCTACTTTACAAATCCGACGAAAAACTGGCAGTTAGTTTTATTCCTCCCATACTCTCAATGACGATGGAACACACATACTGCGATGGTTTTCAGAACATAGTCTTCCAGCAGATTTATCTCCAAGCATGCCTGGGCCACCACACGATCGTTCTCCTGCGAATAAAGATTCGGGAACCCGCCGCAAATTTGACAGTCAATTGCGACATTCCCACCATCCTAATGACGATGCAACACAGAAATTGCGTCGCGATTCAATACATTGGTCACTAGCCGACTTATCTCCGAGGGTCTATCGCTGCCTCATACCAGATGGATGTACAATTTGGCTGTCGAGTTTCTTGTCTCCGTCTCAAAACTCACAGCCAATTCTTACCGTCAGATCCTGGTATCGACGATGGAACACAAATAACGTCGCGATTCAATACATCGATGTCTAGCGTAACTATCTACAAGGGTCTATTGGTGCCTCGGTCACCGGATGTTCGCTTTTTGTCAGTCTAGTTTTCAAATCCGACGCAAATTTGACAGTTAAATGCGACATTCCCTCCATCCTAATGACGATGCAACACAGATATCCCGTCGCGATTCAATACATTGGTCACTAGCCGACTTATATCCGAGGGTCTATCGCTGCCTCATACCAGATGGACGTTCTTTGGCAGTCAAGTTTGTTTTCTCCCTCTCATAACTCACAGTTAATTCTTACCGTCAGATCCTGGTATTGACGATGGAAAACACAAATAGCGTCGCGATTCAATAGATCGATGTCCAGCGTAAGTATCTACAATGGTCTATTGGTTCCTCGGTCACCGGATGGTCGCGTTTTGTCATCTAGTTTACAAATCCGACGCAAAACTGAGAGTTAATTTTATTTTCTCTCATCCTCTCAATGACGATAGAACACACATACTGCGATGGTTTTCAGAACATCGTCTACCAGCAGATTTATCTCCAAGCATCTATTACTGCCTGGTTCACTCCATGATCGTAGTCCTACGAGTAAAGTTTCGGGAATCCGACGCGAAATTGACAGTTAATTGCGACATTACCACCATCCTAATCACGATCCAACACAGAATTTGCGTCGCGATTAAATACATTGGTCACTAGCCGACTTATCTCCGAGGGTCTATCGCTGCCTCATACCAGATGGACGTACTGTTTGGCAGTCAAGTTTGTTTTCTCCCTCTCATAGCTCACAGTTAATTCTTACCGTCAGATCCTGGTATTGACGATGGAACACACAAATAGCGTCGCGATTCAATAGATCGATGTCCAGCGTAACTATCTACAAGGGTCTATTGGTTCCTCGGTCACCGGATGGTCGCGTTTTGTCATCTAGTTTTCAAATCCGACGCAAAACTGAGAGTTAATTTTATTTTCTCTCATCCTCTCAATGACGACAGAACACACATACTGCGATGGTTTTCAGAACATCGTCTACCAGCAGATTTATCTCCAAGCATCTATTACTGCCTGGTTCACCACATGATCGTTGTCCTACGAGTAAAGTTTCGGGAATCCGACGCAAATTTGTTAGTTAATTGCGACATTCCCACCATCCTAATGACGCTGCAACACAGAAATTGCGTCGCGATTCAATACATCGATGTCTAGCGTAACTATCTACAAGGGTCTATTGGTGCCTTGGTCACCGAATGTTCGCTCTTTGTCAGTCTAGTTTTCAAATCCGACGCAAATTTGACAGTTAATTACGACATTCCCACCATCCTAATGACGATGCAACACAGATATCGCGTCGCGATTCAATACATTGGTCACTAGCCGACTTATATCCGATGGTCTATCGCTGCCTCATACCAGATGGACTTACTCTTTATGCAACCAAGTTTGGTTTCTCCCTCTCATAACTCACAGTTAATTCTTACCGTCAGATCCTGGTATTGACGATGGAACACACAAATACCAATGCGATTCTATACATCGATGTCCAGCGTAACTATCTACAAGGGTCTATTGGTGCCTCGGTCACCGGATGGTTGCGTTTTGTCAGTCTAGTTTACAAATCCGACGCAAAACTGGCAGTTAGTTTTATTCCTCCCATACTCTCAATTACGATGGAACACACATACTGCGATGGTTTTCAGAACATCGTCTTCCAGCAGATTTATCTCCAAGCATGCCTGGGCCACCACACGATCGTTCTCCTGCGAATAAAGATTCGGGAACCCGCCGCAAATTTGACAGTCAATTGCGACATTCCCACCATCCTAATGACGATGCAACACAGAAATTGCGTCGCGATTCAATACATTGGTCACTAGCCGACTTATCTCCTAGGGTCTATCGCTGCCTCATACCAGATGGATGAACAATTTGGCTGTCGAGTTTCTTGTCTCCGTCTCAAAACTCACAGCCAATTCTTACCGTCAGATCCTGGTATTGACGATGGAACACACAAATAGCGTCGCGATTCAATAGATCGATGTCCAGCGTAACTATCTACAATGGTCTATTGGTTCCTCAGTCACCGGATGGTCGCGTTTTGTCATCTAGTTTTCAAATCCGACGCAAAACTGAGAGTTAATTTTATTTTCTCTCATCCTCTCAATGACGATAGAACACACATACTGCGATGGTTTTCAGAACTTCGTCTACCAGCAGATTTATCTCCAAGCATCTATTACTGCCTGGTTCACAACATGATCGTTGTCCTACGAGTAAAGTTTCGGGAATCCGACGCAAATTTGTTAGTTAATTGCGACATTCCCACCATCCTAATGACGATGCAACACAGAAATTGCGTCGCGATTCAATACATCGATGTCTAGCGCAACTATCTACAAGGGTCTATTGGTGCCTTGGTCACCGGATGTTCGCTCTTTGTCAGTCTAGTTTTCAAATCCGACGCAAATTTGACAGTTAATTGCGACATTCCCACCATCCTAATGACGATGCAACACAGATATCGCGTCGCGATTCAATACATTGGTCACTAGCCGACTTATATCCCAGGGTCTAACGCTGCTCATACCAGATGGATGTACAATTTGGCTGTCAAGTTTCTTGTCTCTGACTCAAAACTCACAGTTAATTCTTACCGTCAGATCCTGGTATTGACGATGGAACACACACAAATAGCGTCGCGATTTAATATATCGATGTCCAGCGTGGCTATCTACAAGGGTCTATTGGTGCCTCGGTCTCCGGATAGTCGCTTTTTGTCATCTTGTTTTCAAATCCGACGCAAAACTGACAGTTAACAGTTAATTTATGTTCTCTCATCGTCTCAATGACGATGGAACACATACTGCGATGGTTTTCAGAACATCGTCTTCCATCAGATTTATCTCCAAGTATCTATTACTGCCTGGGTCACCACATTAACGTTCTCCTGCGAGTAAAGTTTCGGGAATCCGAAGCAAATTTGACAGTTAATTGCGACAATCCCACCATTCCTAATGACGATGCAACACAGAATATGCGTCGCGATTAAATACATTGGTCACTAGCCGACTTATCTCCGAGGGTCTATCGCTGCCTCATACCAGATGGACGTACTGTTTGGCAGTCAAGTTTGTTTTCTCCCTCTCATAACTCACAGTTAATTCTTACCGTCAGATCCTGGTATTGACGATGGAACACACAAATACCGATGCGATTCTATACATCGATGTCCAGCGTAACTATCTACAAGGGTCTATTGGTGACTCGGTCACCGTATGGTCGCGTTTTGACAGTCTAGTTTACAAATCCGACGCAAAACTGGCAGTTAGTTATATTCCTCCCATACTCTCAATTACGATGGAACACACATACTGCGATGGTTTTCAGAACATCGTTTTCCATCAGATTTATCTCCAAGTATCTATTACTGCCTGGGTCACCACATGAACGTTCTCCTGCGAGTAAAGTTTCGGAAATCCGAAGCAAATTTGACAATTAATTGCGACATTACCACCATCCTAATGACGATGCAACACAGAATTTGTGTCGCGATTCAATACATTGGTCACTAGCCGACTTATATCCGAGGGTCTATCGGTGCCTCATACCAGATGGCCGTACTCTTTATGCAGTCAAGTTTGGTTTCTACCTCTCATAACTCACAGTTAATTCTTACCGTCAGATCCTGGTATCGACGATGGAACACACAAATAGCGTCGCGATTCAATACATCGATGTCTAGCGTAACTATTTACAAGGGTCTATTGGTGCCTCGGTCACCGGATGTTCGCGCTTTGTCTGTCTAGTTTTCAAATCCGACGCAAATTTGACAGTTAATTGCGACATTCCAGCCATCCTAATGACGATGCAACACAGAATTTGAGTAGCGATTAAATACATTGGTCACTAGCCGACTTATATCCGATGGTCT
>NW_026063071.1:0-30770 GCF_023897955.1 Schistocerca gregaria | reverse complement strand
CCCTGAAGAGGCAGGGGCGCACCCTGTACGGTTTCGGCGGTTAGGCGGTGTGAGACCGAAGGAAGGAAAGAGAGATAGATTGAAAAACGGCCCTTTTCAGGGCCACCACAGTGTTCGGAAGTTGAAAAGTGCGAAAGAGTCTGTGTTGCTGGTTTTTCTTTTCCTTTTTAGTCTACTTGGCCTTTTAGTTTTGTTTGGAGTTTTTTTTGACGTGGTGTGCGGTGCGGTTGGGAGGGAAGGAAGCGTGCCCTTGCGTTGTGTGAGCTCCTTCCTTCCTTCCTTCCCCTCCCTCTTTGCTTGTATGCTTCTTGTCGGTGGATGGGCTGTGTGTTGCGGCGCGGCTGAGCGCCGAGGGGTTATTTTTGAGGTGTGTTGTTGTGCGCCACGTGTGCTGGTTAATGGTCGCGAGACTGTGCGTGCGTGGAGTTGAGTGGAGGAGGTGGCCAAGTACGTGTGTACAAGATGGCGGCGCCTGTGTGTGTAAGAAGGAAAAAAAAACCGTACACAGAGAGAGAGAGAGAGAGAGAGAGAGAGAGAGAGAGAGAGAGAAAAGTGGTGCGACGAACGACTGGAATTCTGCTTTGGACGTAGGTTTGTGTGGTGGCCCTGAAAAGGGCCGATTGTGTTTTGTTTTTTGAGCCGAGGCGGCAAATGGCGCGCTGCGTGCCAAGGGAGCACGCGGCGGTTGCCGATTGCGCTGTCTCTCTTTTAGGCCTTCTTCTCGGTCTTCTTTGGCAGCAGGACGGCCTGGATGTTGGGCAGGACACCTCCCTGTGCGATGGTGACGCCCGACAAGAGCTTGTTGAGCTCCTCGTCGTTGCGTATGGCGAGCTGCAGGTGGCGCGGGATGATGCGCGTCTTCTTGTTGTCGCGGGCCGCGTTTCCGGCCAGCTCGAGCACCTCAGCCGCGAGGTACTCCATGACGGCGGCGAGGTAGACGGGCGCCCCGGCGCCGACGCGCTCGGCGTAGTTTCCCTTGCGCAGGAGGCGGTGGATTCTGCCGACCGGGAACTGGAGCCCAGCCCTGCTTGAGCGGGACTTTGACTTGCCCTTGACTTTGCCTCCCTTTCCGCGTCCGGACATGGCGATGGGCTAGTTTGGAAAGAAGCGAGAAAGAAAAAGCACAACGCCCCAAACGGTGCGAGCCGCAGCGAGTCGAGCAGCGGAGTGCGTGCCGGCGCCGGCGGGGTGGGGGTCCTTTATGGGCTCGGGTGCGGCGGCCGGTTGCGCGCGCGCCCCATTGGTCGGCGGCCGCAGCAGGGCGAGCTGGTAAAGGTGCGGCGGCGGCGTGCGGCGGGTGCCACTGTGTGGGGAGACGCTGACTGGAGCGGAGCGCCTGACTGACTGACTGACTGCGCGTGCCTGCCTGCCTGCCTGCCTGCCTGCCTGTTTGTTCGTGATGCCGCCCAAGACTAGCGGGAAAGCCGCCAAGAAGGCTGGCAAGGCGCAGAAGAACATTTCGAAGGGCGACAAGAAGAAGAAGCGCAAGAGGAAGGAGAGCTATGCCATCTACATCTACAAGGTGCTGAAGCAGGTGCACCCTGACACGGGCATCTCTTCGAAGGCGATGAGCATCATGAACAGCTTCGTGAACGACATTTTCGAGCGCATTGCGGCCGAGGCTTCTCGCCTGGCGCACTACAACAAGCGCTCGACCATCACGTCCCGCGAGATCCAGACCGCTGTGCGGCTCTTGCTGCCTGGCGAGCTGGCCAAGCACGCGGTGAGCGAGGGCACGAAGGCGGTGACCAAGTACACGAGCTCCAAGTAAGGAGGTGGCTCTTGGAAATAGGAGGCTCGTCCGCGGCGCGGCGAAGAAAAGAAAAAACGGCCCTTTTCAGGGCCACCAAAATGCCTTTGCGGGAAGGGCGGAATTGTTGTTGTTGTTGTTGTTGTTGTTGTGAGCGGGTGGACGGGCGGCACAGCTGTAGCTGTAGCTTGTGGTGTGGTGTGGTGCGGCGCCGGCGCCTTTGGTTTTGGTGTGACGTTGGGATACGCACTTTAGGCCACAGCCGGGTCGTGGGCGTGGGTGTTTCGAGACGTGTTGGTGTTAGGGGGGCGGATCGCTGGAGTTGGCTTGTTTGATATATATATATTTTTTTTTTTTTTTTGTCCCCTTTGTATGGTATGGCCGGAGGTGTGGAACGGAAAGCAAACCGCGATTGTCGGATGTCACACCGTTGGTGGCGAGGGTGAGAAACACGTTGCCGCCTACAGCTGCTTCTACGCCGAGCGGGTGGGTTAAGTTAGTAGTTGGTTGGTTGGGCGACGTAAAAGTGGAGCGTGGAGGTGTGTGTGAACGTGAGGAGACACGCATTGCATTGTATTTGTACGCGCGAGGTGAGTTAGGAGACCACGCGCCACGACGTACGGTGCCCTCTTTCGACCTGACGTCTGACGTCTGGAGGCGGTGTCGTCATTCTGGATGTACGTGTATTTTCCGCTCAGTTGAGTGAGGTGACGCGAGACGACGGCGTCGGTGGTGTTTTTGTTTTGTTGTTGGCGCCCCGGGGATGAAGAGGGGCACCCGACGGTAACGAGAGGTTGCACTTTGTGATCGGTCGAATGTCCGGGGAGCGAGGAATAGGGTGGGGGGTTGAAAAGAAACGCCAGTGTAGGGCAACGGGACGGTGAACGTTCCCGTGGTGTCGGAGGTGTGCAGTGGGGGGGAGGAAAAAAAAAAAGCGCGTAACGGCGCGGCTGCCGTGGTGGAAACGTTCTCTCCAACTGTGGTGGTGTCCCCTGTGTGTTTTGTTGTTCTCTATATCGTGTGTCCCCTCGCACAAGACGCTCTCTGGGCGGGTTTGATTCATTCATTTTTGCATAGTCACGTAGCGTAGAATGGAATGCGCAAGAGTTGAGTGAGACTGGCGACGGTATATGGTCTGAGCAGCGTCAGCTGCACTGCACTCCCCGGAAAAGAATCTTGGATGCCGTGCTAACTGAAATTTGGTGGACGGGGTTCTCAAGGCTGTTTTGCTATTTTCTTGTTTGTTTGTCTCTAGTTAAGATGGTGAAATGACGTCGAAGAAGCAGTATTGCAAATACTGTTATGGAAATGCCCTAGTTTGATGAAAGGAAATGTGTGTTGAATATACAGGATGGTAAAGACCAAGTGCGTTGAAAGAAACGTTGTGAAGGAACGAACGTTCCCTGAATTGGTTTCTTTTTGTTCCCGAGTTGTGTACAATGGACGACGGTTGTGCCATATCGCAGCATTGCATCATCCCCAGGTTTGATTTCAATTGAGCGATAAAAAAAGGAAAAAGAGAAGAACAAGAACACTATCGAAATGGTCTATGGTGTGTGACCCACAATTGTTGTCTTTAAATCACTTACCCAACCATGTCGTAAAAATATTTTTTTTTTTTTTTTTTTTTTTTTTTTTTTTTTTACAGTGGCTGCCGAATGACCTAGATGTAACAGAGAGAGAGAGAAACACATGGCGTGTCAGATGTTTGTTTTCTTTTCCCCCCCCCCCCCCCCTCTCGTCAAGTGGCAAATGCGAACACCGTCAGCTGTAATTGACGATCGACACTAGTATGGCGCGAAAAGGGGGTGCGACCTGTGCAGTTGTGGGTGAAACTTTGGGTGATGGGCTGTCATGCGGCATCGCGTGCGTTCATTACCCCTCGGCGGCGGCGGCGGCGGCGGCGGCGGCGCCGCAGCTCCGTCCAGCTCGCGCTCTCGGAAACAACCCTCTCGTAATGCCGCGTCTCCTCCGTCACTGCAATTTTCAAAGGGAAACCTGTGTGGCCGGTGGGGGTGTGTCAACCGTTGGCCCTCAAGCTCCGCCGACAAAAAGTGTTGAGTGTATCCAGTGTGAGAGAGGTTGACGCTTTTCGTGGTGTGTGTGTGTGTGTGTGTGTGTGTGTGTGTGGCAATGTTTTGAAAAGTTTGCAACGTACGTTAAGAAGTGTTGACGCTGAAACTTGCGGGCTGTGTGGCCCTGGTGGTTGGCTGGCTGGAGACGCGGGCGTGTCCAGTCGGTCGGTTGTTGTGGCTGAAAGGTACGTATACGGTTCCGCCGTCCCGTCGGAACTGCGTCTGTCTGGAAGGTATGACGTGACGTGCAGTTTTTATTAGGTCAGCCCTTGTTGTGTATTGTTCCATTTGTTGCTCACTCGTCACCCGTATTTGGTGTGGCGATGTATGTGGACGTACTGCTGGATCAGTGTCAGGGTTTCCGTGGGAGGTGTTGGTTGGGTTGGATTTGCCTGACACGGCTGAGTCCGCAATTGGCCTGCCGTTCGTTGATGCGATATGTGGGTTCTGAGGAAGAATGTGTACGAGATAGTTGCCCCTGCCCTGCCCTTTCTTTCGCGTTCGTGTGTGCCCCCCTTGTTGTGTAGTGTGGGTTGAACATGGTTCTTTACCGAGTGGGGGGGAATGGGATGGACGGATCCGTTGCTGTTGCTGTCACCGTCAAGACAACGCACGCACGCACGCACGCACCCCTGTCCTACGAGAAGGTGTGTCAACCGGGGTTTCGGTAGTCGTGTGTGTAGGGGACGGGGAGAAGCAAAGTGGAGAGTGCGGCACGGGCAGAGAGTGGAATTGGGGCGCGTTGATGTTGGGAAACATGCCCCAAGGGTTGCGGGATGATGTGGCGGTGAGAGCGGGGGGCGGGGGAGAAAAGAAAAGCGAAAAAGAACTAAGGAAGAGGAGGAGGCGTGCGTGTGCGCAGTGGCGGGGCCCCAAAGACCTGTCGTGTGGTGTCGGCCGAACGCGAGCGCGAACGCGAACGCGAACGCGTGTGCGGGGCAGCGTCGGCACGGAGAAGCGAGGAGGAGAGAGAGAGAGAGAGCTGGTCTGATGGGTATTTTTTACCCCCTGTACTCGAAGGACCGGATCTGTCCTTGATCCCTGCCTTCTGTCTGATTATGTTGGGTAACAAAATGATGGGATGATAGGGTCTCTTGGGTGTGTGTAGATGTTTGTTTGTTTGAGTGAGTGTTATGGTGTTTGTATTTTATTTTTGTTTATCATGGTATGTTGTAGTTTGTGGTGTTTTGTCGTGATGGGAAATGTCGTTCTTGGGTCGGGTGGATTTTGGTCCCAGATTTCTGATGAGTGGGTGGTTCGAATCCGTGGTTTGGTGGAAAAAAAACAAAAAAAAAAAAAAAAAAAACTTTATGGATTTTTCTTTGGATGATTTCCGGGATTTTGATTGAGTATGTTATGGTTTGTGTATATGTCTCGGTTTGTCTGGTACCGGCCGGCATCAGCAGTAATTCTGAAGTATTTGTTCTGCACCCTTTTTTACTCTTGTTATGTTTGGTGTCTGCGGCCATTGACGAGATTTTTCAGAGCCGTAAGTGATGGCTGGTTCCTATGACGGTTTTGAAGATTTTCTTTTTGGCGCGCATATTTATTCTGTTTCCTTTGATGATTGGGTACAGTCTGAATATTGCTGCTGCAGCCTTGTTACAAACGTGTGTAACATGGTCTCTAAATGTCAACCTCTTGTCCAGCTTGATGCCTAGATACTTTATTGTGCCTGACCATGGAAGATTGTTATTTCTGAGGCGTATATGCAGGTTAGGAGGTATTCTTTTTGAATGTGAATCGTATTGTATTGCTTGGGTTTTCTCCGCGTTTATTGTTTTTTTGGTTAGCCCATTTCTGGATGGATTGTAGGTGTTGCTCTATTTTTGTGACTCTATATTGCAGGTTAGAACTGCTGCGGTAGACTGCAGTGTCGTCTGCAAATAGTGACAAGTGTCCTCCCAGCTGTTTGTTTGTGTATATTGAGTAGAGAATGGGCCCCAGCACTGAGCCTTGCGGGACTCCAGCCTCTATGGATCTAGTGTTACTTGCCGCTCCTGGTACATGGACATAGAATGCTCTGTTGCGGAGAAAAGAAGCAATAATGTGGATGGGGCAGTTGTACTGGTGGAGCTTGTAGATAAGGCGTTATCCGAATGCTTTTCCAATGTCAAGCAGGACTGCTCCAGTACTGTGTCTAATGTTTCTGGCCTGACATATGTGCTCGACTAGTCTGGTCACCTGGTGGGTGGTGCTGTGTTCTTCGCGGAATCGGAATTGTTGTGGGATGATTATGTTGTTATCCTTTAAGAATTGAATTTCTTCAGTTCAGTTTGAATGAGCTTTCCGAGAACCTTTCCAAGGAAGTTGGCCTATAGTTTTGCGGAAATAATAAGTCCTTGTTTGGCTTTGGTAATGTGATGACTCGGGCCTGTTTCCAAGTAGTTTAGTCTGAAGCAAGCATTATATATTGATGTTAGATAGATAATTGATAGTTGCTGGAGGTAGGTGATGTAGTAGTTGCGGTTTGATGGAATCTGGGCCTGATGCCTTCTTAGGATGTGTGTATGTTTGTGATGTGATAAGATACGGGGTTTCTGCGTTTATTGGATTGTGAAAGATGTTCTGATCGGGGCACTTAGGATGCGGTTTTACCCTTCTGAGTACCATTTCCTGGTGGTCATCAGTTTCGTCATCTACCGCTTCTGGTGCTTGGAATTGCCTTTCTAGTGAATCCGCCAGTGCTTCAGCTCGGTCTGTGGGGTCGTTCCTTCCCCATGTAGATGTAGATGTTTCGTGTCTAGTTTACGAGTTTTAAGAAATTTCCAGAATTTTTCCTGGTCCCTTCCTGCTTCTCGTAACGTTTCCTCCCACGCCTCGCTACGGTGGTTTTCGGAGCTCTCTTTTTGATCCTCCCGGCCAATTGCTCTGATTTTCGTCGGTCGGCTGGGTCCCTGTAGTTTTGCCATCTCTTTCTGGCGCGCGCGGGCTGCGGTTGGCGCCTTTGGTGGCAACGGCCGGGGCAAGCAGCGGTGTGTGGTGTGGTGCGGGGCGGGCAGGGGCAGTGGTGGTTGACGGATGGCCTGGGGGCCGAAAAACGGGCCGGCCGGCGGACGGATGTTGAGAGAGGCGGCGCGCACGCGTCTCGCGCGGACACAGGCGCCACAGCGTTGATGATTGGAAGGAGGTGCGGTGCGGGGATGGGCCCAGGAAAAAAGACGGTCGTGGCCCCTGTCTTGGGTGCGTGTCGACGTCAGCACCGTCGGTGTGGTGTGGTGTGGTGTGGTGTGGTGTGGTGTGGTGTGGTGTGGTGTGGGCAGGGAGGGGGGAAAAGCGGGCTGCGGGCTGCGGGCTGCGGGCTGCGGGCTGCGGAGGGAATGGTGGTGGGGAGTAGGCACACATGTGGGCGGGCGCAAAATCGGCCGGTGCCCGTAAACCGCGGCGGGATATTGGGTGGAAAAGAGGGAAATTGTAGAAAGGAAAACAAGCGGAGGGGGCGAATGTGGTGGGGTGGGGGGACGGGCGGGGGCGAGGCGACAGCTTGCTTTTTCTTTTTCATTTTATTTTATTTTGTTGTAGTGTTTTTGTTTTTTTTTGTTTTTTTGCGTGTGTGTGGCCTTGGAGAGGCTGGTCTTGTCTGGCTTACGCTTTGGGTGCGTGTGTTGGTACTTTTTCGTTTTTTCTTGTTCTGCAGAGCAGGGGCGGGGCGGTGGGAACGGCTGGCTGGCTGTGCCCAGAGGAGGAGGAGACGCTGGCGGCGGGCCCGGCTCCTGGGGCTGCTGTTGCATGCGCTGTGCAAAGAAAGGAAGAGTGGGTTTGTTTGGCTGGTGAAGTGCATTATTTAAGTGTGGGCTTGCCGGCCTGGCTCCGATGCGCAGGTAGATAGATGCCGGCGGCGACCGCAGGCAGGCGCGTTGTGTGTACAGAGGGACGAGCCATGTGTTTTGCAAGCAGGACGTGGCGTGCCGAGTGGAGAGGAGGCGGCGGCTCGGCTCGGTTCGGCCCGGTCCGGCGGTGCCGCGCTGTTGTCGCGGACGTGAGCGCCCCCTGGCGGGCGGGTGGTTGGCGGCGGCGTGGTGGACGCGTGTGGCAGTTGTGTGCACGGGTTGCTTGGGCGAGTGAGCAGTGGCTGGCGGTGTTGGCGCGTCGTCGGGGAGGTATGTGTTGCGGCCGCGTCTGCTGCGCGCTGCGTCGTTGTGTCGACTGTGTGTGGGCGTGGGCACGTGTGCTCTGGCGAGGGCGTCGTAAAAAAGTGGGTCGCGGTGTGCGTGCGTAGCCCGTGATGATGTATTGTGCGTCGCGTCGTTGTGTGCGAAACGGATGCCGAGAGGTGTGTGGTGAGTGCGAAGCGCGAATGTGCGGCGTTTGGCGGTTTCGGTGTGTTTTCTGTTTTTGCGGCGTGAGAGTGGGGCTGGCTGGCTGGCTGGCTGGCTGGCTGTTTGTTGTTGGTGTTGCCTTGTGTGTGTAGGTTGATGGCGCGACGCGGAGGGGACGCCGTTTGCTGCGTGCCTTGCCTCGCGTGTGTTGGCGCGCCGTGCATGTGTTTGGGTCGTGGGGGCGGTGTTTTTGTTTGTATTTGGATTTTCATTTTTTGGCGTGTTGTGTCGTGTATGGCAAGGGCGAGAGGAGTAGTGCGGTAGTGTCGTTGCGGCACGGGCGTCTGGTGGGGCTGTGCGTCGTGGCGGGGAAGGTGTGTAGGTTGCGGCGATGCGGCGAGCCCAGCCCGTCGTTTGACGGTGTGCCGGGTGAGTTGCGCTGCGAATCGAGTGTGGCGGGAAGGGAGCTGCGTGGCGCCTGCGTCCGTTGGCAGCAGGGGCTGTGCCTTTTGAGAGTTTGTTTGATTTCGGGACGACGACGACGACGACTGGTTGGTTGGTGGGTGGGGTGGCGTGCACGTTTGTCGTACTGGGCGAGTCGATTGCCTGCCGGCTGGCGAAAGGTGCGCCGCCGCCCGTCTCTCGCGCTCTGTGTTGTTTTTTTTTTTTTTTCTGTGTGTGTCGGCTGCGTTTTTGTTTGCGGTGCGCGCGAAGACGGTGGTGCCGAAAGTGTGCCGGCGTGGCGTTGCGACCGCGACGAGCCGCGGGCGCGCCATTTGGCTGGTGTTGCGTGAAGAGCGGCTGTGTACGGGTAGTGGCTGTAGCCGTACGTGTACGTGCACGTGCATCCGGCCCGGCCGCCAGCCCAGCCCAGCCCAGCCCAGCCCAGCCCAGCCCAGCCCAGCCCAGCCGAGTCGGGTGAGCGGAGGCCGACACGTGGTGGTGCTGTGCTCTCTCGGCTCGGGGGGGTTTGTGTGTGTGTGTGTGTGTGTGCGTGCGTGCGTGTGTGTCTCGTTCGCTCTCCGGAATCTGCTCGTTCTGCTGATCCCCGCCTGTCGGCGTCGTTTATTTTTACTTATTTATTTTTTACCTGTTGTTTGTTTTTCGACGTCGTCTTGCAGTTTTGTCCTTTGCGGCGTGCCGACGACCCGCCGCGCGACCTTATGAAACCCCAAAGCGTGGCGTGGCGTGGCGTGGCGTGGCCGAGCCGCAGCAGCTAAGGGGGTGCGGCCGCCTCGACGCCTTAACCTCCTAAACTTCTTTAAGCCGTTAACGCAGCCACCTAAACTAACGTAACCTAACGTAAGCCCTTAGGCCAACCCCCAAGTCGCCTTAACCTAACGTACGTGACCGCAACCTTAGCTTAACGCCTACGTTAAGACGTGACGTCACGTCAACGCTTAACCTAACCCTGACGCCTTCTTAGCCTAACCTGACGTAACCTAAGGTAAGGTAACCGTTGAAAGAAAGAAACCACCTTTGTTTTGACGTTGAGGCGTGTAAGGTCGGCTGTGAGGGCAGATTCGGTGTGTCTGTAGTTGGGGCTGGCTGGTAATTTATTTTGTTTGTTTGTTTATCGTTGTCTTGTTTTCGCCTGTGGCGGGGGGGTTGGCGCTCCGTCGGCCGGTGCCATGTTGCGCAGGCGGCGATCGTAAAAAAGTAGAAAAAAAAAAAGAAAAAAGAAAAAAAAAATGTGTTGGAAGGGCTGTGGGTGTTGGCGGGCGAGGCGAGAGGAGGAGGACGGCCCGCGGCCGTGGCCCGACGGCTGCGGGCCGATCGGGAAAACGGCGGAAGGCGATGGGGCGGCGGAGGTGCGTTTGTGCACGGCCGTCATCGCCGCACGACTCGGCTCGTGTGGCTGTGGCGCCGGCCGCGGTGGCCGGGCTGCCGCGGCGACGGTGTGGGAGTTTTGACGAAGGTTTGGCCATTGTGGCGGGTCGTCGGCTGGGGCTGTGGGGGCGGCATTTGGGCGGGGGCGGCGATTCTCGGCGGGCCGACCCAGGCTGTGGCGCGCGGTGGCTGCAGTTTGGCCGTGGTTTGCGGCGCCGCCGCGGCGACTGGTTGGCGACCGTGGTGTCGGTGTGTGTAGCCCCATCCTCGGTGGTTTGAATGGCGCGGGTGGTTGCGGCGCAGGTTGGGGGCTGCTCCGCGCAGGCTGTCGGACGTTGGGCGGTAGCAAGCGCGGGAGGCGCGGCGCGGCGGCGCGGCGGCGCGCCGAGTGGCGGCCGCTCTCTCGGCCGTCCGCGCCCGCCCGCGACACTGGCTGGGCCAGGCGCGTGCGCGGCTATTCTCTGCTGCGCGCCCCTCGCTGTTGTGCGTCGTCGAAGGAGAGAAGGAAGCGAAAGCAAGGGGAAAAAAGAAAAGAGAACAGGCAAAAGATGGCAGACCAGGCGGCTACGAACGAGACTGCCGCGGCACCCGCCGCCACCGGCACTACGAAGAAGGCCAAGTCTGCGTCGTCTGCGAAGAAGCCGCGCGCCAAGCCTGCGCACCCGCGCACCTCTGAGATGGTGACGGCCGCCATCAAGAGTCTGAAGGAGCGCGGCGGGTCGTCGCTGCAGGCGATCAAGAAGTACATTGCCGCGCACTACAAGCTGGACGCGGAGAAGCTGGCGCCCTTTATCAAGAAGTACCTCAAGTCGGCCGTCGTGGCTGGCGAGCTGGTGCAGACGAAGGGGAAGGGCGCGTCGGGCTCTTTCAAGCTTGCCGGCGCCGGCGGCGGGGCGGCCGAGGGCGGCAAGGCTCGTGGTGGCGGCGGTGGTGCGAAGAAGAAGCGCGCCGCTCCGGCCAGCAAGGAGAAGAAGGGGGCCCGTGCGGCCGGCGCAAAGAAGGCTGGCGGCGTGAAGGCGGCGACCGGTCGGAAGGCGGGCGCCGCCAAGAAGGCGTCTGCGGCGTCGGCCGCTCCCGCGGGTGCGAAGAAGGCGGCTGCGGCCAAGCCGGCCAAGGCCAAGTCGCCGTCGAAGGCGAAGAAGGCCGCCAAGGTTCCGACGAAGAAGCCGAAGGCGCCGCGCCCGAAGAAGGCGACGGCGACGCCGTCTAAGGCGAAGGCTTCGCCCAAGAAGAAGAAGTAAAAAGGGCAGGGAAGGGTTGGCGGTTGACACCGTCGCCTGGAGGCCGGCGCGCAACCAGAGGCTGTCGCGCGGTCCCGGACAAAAACAAAAACGGCCCTTCTCAGGGCCATCAAAGCACGTCGGGAAGGTGTTGATTGTCGTGTCGTGTCGTGGTCGGTCGGTTGCCTTGTTGTCTGTCTGTCTGTCTTGCTTGCTGGCGTTTGTTTGTTTCATGTGTGGATGGTGGTTGGATTGTGGGGTCGTTGGCGGGCGTGGGCGGCGGCGCCGCGGTTGGTGTTACACAAAGTGTATTTTACTTTTATTATTTTTTACCTATTTATTTTGCGCCGCGTTTGTTTGTTTGTTTGTCTTGGTGGTGGTTTTGGAATAGTCTTTTTTGCTTTGCTTTGCTTTCCGGGCGTCACGTTTTGTGCCGTGGCCTGTGTGGGTGGCGCTATTGACGCTTGCGACTTGGTTCGGCCGGTGCGGTGCTTTTTTCTTTTTTTTGGAAACGGCGGCGCCGGGCCGGGCCGGGGGTGGGACGACTGGACTGGAGAGTGAGTGGGGAACTAGTCGTTGCGACCGACAAAGTTTTGCTCGCGACGGAGAGACGTTAGTGGCCCTGAAAAGGGCCGTTTTGTTTGTTTGGCGGTGTGCGGGTTTAGGCGCGCTCGCCGCGGATGCGGCGCGCGAGCTGGATGTCCTTGGGCATGATGGTGACTCGCTTGGCGTGGATTGCGCACAGGTTGGTGTCTTCGAAGAGGCCGACGAGGTAGGCCTCGCTGGCCTCCTGCAGGGCCATGACTGCGGAGCTCTGGAAGCGCAGGTCGGTCTTGAAGTCCTGGGCGATCTCGCGCACTAGGCGCTGGAATGGCAGCTTGCGGATGAGCAGCTCTGTGCTCTTCTGGTAGCGCCTGATTTCTCGCAGGGCGACGGTGCCCGGCCTGTAGCGGTGGGGCTTCTTGACGCCGCCGGTGGCGGGCGCGCTCTTCCTCGCCGCCTTGGTGGCGAGCTGTTTGCGCGGCGCCTTTCCGCCGGTGGACTTGCGGGCCGTTTGCTTTGTCCGGGCCATGGCTACTGCGGATGCGGATGCGGCGTGGAGGATATGCGTGCGCGACGGCGTCCGGTGCTGCCTTGACAACGGGCCCGCGCGCCCCGGGTGCTGCGCTTATATGCCCTCGGTGCGCGGTGGTGGGGGGAGGGGAGGGCGGGCCGCGGGGCCCCAGAGTCTATATAGGGGGGCGGCGCGCGCGCTGGGCGCCACAACCGTAGCCGACTCGCTAGCGCCGGGTGAGGAGCTTGCCTTGCTTTCTGTTTTTTATATTATTGTGGTTGAGACGCTTGAAGAAGAAGAATGACAGGCCGCGGCAAGGGAGGAAAGGGGCTCGGCAAGGGTGGCGCCAAGCGGCACCGCAAGGTGTTGCGCGACAACATCCAGGGCATCACGAAGCCCGCGATCCGCCGCCTGGCGCGCAGGGGCGGCGTGAAGCGCATCTCTGGTCTGATCTACGAGGAGACGCGCGGAGTGCTGAAGGTGTTCCTGGAGAACGTGATCCGCGACGCGGTGACGTACACTGAGCACGCCAAGCGCAAGACTGTGACGGCCATGGACGTGGTGTACGCCCTGAAGAGGCAGGGGCGCACCCTGTACGGTTTCGGCGGTTAGGCGGTGTGAGACCGAAGGAAGGAAAGAGAGATAGATTGAAAAACGGCCCTTTTCAGGGCCACCACAGTGTTCGGAAGTTGAAAAGTGCGAAAGAGTCTGTGTTGCTGGTTTTTCTTTTCCTTTTTAGTCTACTTGGCCTTTTAGTTTTGTTTGGAGTTTTTTTTGACGTGGTGTGCGGTGCGGTTGGGAGGGAAGGAAGCGTGCCCTTGCGTTGTGTGAGCTCCTTCCTTCCTTCCTTCCCCTCCCTCTTTGCTTGTATGCTTCTTGTCGGTGGATGGGCTGTGTGTTGCGGCGCGGCTGAGCGCCGAGGGGTTATTTTTGAGGTGTGTTGTTGTGCGCCACGTGTGCTGGTTAATGGTCGCGAGACTGTGCGTGCGTGGAGTTGAGTGGAGGAGGTGGCCAAGTACGTGTGTACAAGATGGCGGCGCCTGTGTGTGTAAGAAGGAAAAAAAAACCGTACACAGAGAGAGAGAGAGAGAGAGAGAGAGAGAGAGAGAGAGAGAGAAAAGTGGTGCGACGAACGACTGGAATTCTGCTTTGGACGTAGGTTTGTGTGGTGGCCCTGAAAAGGGCCGATTGTGTTTTGTTTTTTGAGCCGAGGCGGCAAATGGCGCGCTGCGTGCCAAGGGAGCACGCGGCGGTTGCCGATTGCGCTGTCTCTCTTTTAGGCCTTCTTCTCGGTCTTCTTTGGCAGCAGGACGGCCTGGATGTTGGGCAGGACACCTCCCTGTGCGATGGTGACGCCCGACAAGAGCTTGTTGAGCTCCTCGTCGTTGCGTATGGCGAGCTGCAGGTGGCGCGGGATGATGCGCGTCTTCTTGTTGTCGCGGGCCGCGTTTCCGGCCAGCTCGAGCACCTCAGCCGCGAGGTACTCCATGACGGCGGCGAGGTAGACGGGCGCCCCGGCGCCGACGCGCTCGGCGTAGTTTCCCTTGCGCAGGAGGCGGTGGATTCTGCCGACCGGGAACTGGAGCCCAGCCCTGCTTGAGCGGGACTTTGACTTGCCCTTGACTTTGCCTCCCTTTCCGCGTCCGGACATGGCGATGGGCTAGTTTGGAAAGAAGCGAGAAAGAAAAAGCACAACGCCCCAAACGGTGCGAGCCGCAGCGAGTCGAGCAGCGGAGTGCGTGCCGGCGCCCCAGCTCGCTCGTTACTGGTGTGCCTTCCTGAGGCACGTGTGTGGGCAGGATAAGCAATTTAATGCTGTGCCTGCAGATCCTGGAACATAAGAAAACATAGAAATACTGTCGTGTTGAGGGTCCTGTCGTTTGGATTTGGGATTTTATCCTGGGGCTGTTTGGGAATGGATCACTCCCGCAACAGGTCCGGCCAGCGTGTAGTTGGCCGGTGGTGTATTTGTTGGCCCAGACCGTGTACGAGCCGGTTGCGGGAGTGACCCGCTTTTTCATAAAATTGACGGGCGATGACTCTAAATCGGTCATGTAGTGTTAATATTCCAGTGTCTTCATGTAAGAAGGTGGTTGGGTAGAAACGGGGAAGACGCAACGCGAGTTTGAGCGCCCTGTTTTGCACCCTTTGGAGGGATTGTATGGAGGAATCGGCGGCATTTCCCCACACCACGGCCGCGTACTCTAGCACTGGACGAATTAGTGCCAGATATAGCGTGATGCCGTGGTGTGAGGGCAGGGTCGATTCCGGGTTTAATATGGGATAGAGGGTGCGGAGCCTCCCTATCGCCTTACTTCTTGTCCACTGTATGTGTGGGGCCCAGGTGAGCCTTTGATCTAGTCTGACACCGAGGTATGTGGCTGTTTTAGACCACGGGATGGGGCCTCCCGCGATGTGTAGTGGAGCTAGGTTAGGCGGCACTTTCCTCTTAGTGAAAGCCACCGCCTGGCTTTTGTCGGCATTAAACTTGAGCCGCCACTTGGTGGCCCAAGCGCCAATTGCCTCGCATCCTTGTTGTAGGCGTCGTCCCATGGTGTGTGCGTTCATGCTGCGAGTGAACAGAGCGGTGTCGTCGGCGTAGAGGGCCAACTCCACTCTGTCCACTCGCGGCGCGTCCGCGGTAAAAAGTGAGTATAGTATGGGGCCTAGTACTGAGCCCTGCGGTACTCCTGCTCTGATGTGTCTGTTGGTGGATGTTCCCTGGCCTGCCCTTACGTGGAAGGTCCTGCCCGAGAGGTATGA
Organism: Schistocerca gregaria; assembly: GCF_023897955.1. NCBI lineage: Eukaryota > Metazoa > Arthropoda > Insecta > Orthoptera > Acrididae > Schistocerca > Schistocerca gregaria. The sequence goes on along the minus strand of NW_026063071.1, from coordinate 15,819 downwards.
CCGGAGGAGGACTCCGTGCGACGTCGGGACCCCGAGATCAAACAGCTTGTAGACGAGGCCGTCGTGCCACACGGAGTCGAAGGCGCGGGAGACGTCCAGGAATACCGCCCCAAGGTATTCCCTCGTCTCCAACGCCCTCATTGCTGGTTCGACCAGGCGGAGCAGCTGGTGTGTGGTGGAATGGCCCTCCCTGAAGCCAAACTGCTCGTCTGGAAGAAGGTTCTCATGTTCCACATGTCGAAGGAGTCGCCTCGCGTAGAGTCTCTCGAACAGTTTTGACATGGACGGTAGGAGGCTGATTGGCCGGTAGCTTGACGGCAGCCGAGGGTCTTTGTCAGGTTTCGGTATGGCTACCACCTCCGCATGTTTCCACGTTGTGGGGTATTCCCCGGTAACGAGGATCTGATTGAAGATGGTAGCCATGTATGGGTAACATTCCTGAGGGAGATTTTTAAGGAGAATATTCGGGATGCCGTCATTTCCGCCGGCCCTTCGAGTGTTGAGGGAGCGGAGTTGGATTGCTACTTCTTCCGCCGTGATAGGGTTGATGACGTCGTCCTCATCTCTGGCTGCGAGGAAGGTTGTGAGGCGATCTTCGACAAGTCTGACGTGCTCGTCGTCTACATGTTCCGTTACAGGCCGGCGTGCCGGCGCCGGCGGGGTGGGGGTCCTTTATGGGCTCGGGTGCGGCGGCCGGTTGCGCGCGCGCCCCATTGGTCGGCGGCCGCAGCAGGGCGAGCTGGTAAAGGTGCGGCGGCGGCGTGCGGCGGGTGCCACTGTGTGGGGAGACGCTGACTGGAGCGGAGCGCCTGACTGACTGACTGACTGCGCGTGCCTGCCTGCCTGCCTGCCTGCCTGCCTGTTTGTTCGTGATGCCGCCCAAGACTAGCGGGAAAGCCGCCAAGAAGGCTGGCAAGGCGCAGAAGAACATTTCGAAGGGCGACAAGAAGAAGAAGCGCAAGAGGAAGGAGAGCTATGCCATCTACATCTACAAGGTGCTGAAGCAGGTGCACCCTGACACGGGCATCTCTTCGAAGGCGATGAGCATCATGAACAGCTTCGTGAACGACATTTTCGAGCGCATTGCGGCCGAGGCTTCTCGCCTGGCGCACTACAACAAGCGCTCGACCATCACGTCCCGCGAGATCCAGACCGCTGTGCGGCTCTTGCTGCCTGGCGAGCTGGCCAAGCACGCGGTGAGCGAGGGCACGAAGGCGGTGACCAAGTACACGAGCTCCAAGTAAGGAGGTGGCTCTTGGAAATAGGAGGCTCGTCCGCGGCGCGGCGAAGAAAAGAAAAAACGGCCCTTTTCAGGGCCACCAAAATGCCTTTGCGGGAAGGGCGGAATTGTTGTTGTTGTTGTTGTTGTTGTTGTGAGCGGGTGGACGGGCGGCACAGCTGTAGCTGTAGCTTGTGGTGTGGTGTGGTGCGGCGCCGGCGCCTTTGGTTTTGGTGTGACGTTGGGATACGCACTTTAGGCCACAGCCGGGTCGTGGGCGTGGGTGTTTCGAGACGTGTTGGTGTTAGGGGGGCGGATCGCTGGAGTTGGCTTGTTTGATATATATATTTTTTTTTTTTTTTTTGTCCCCTTTGTATGGTATGGCCGGAGGTGTGGAACGGAAAGCAAACCGCGATTGTCGGATGTCACACCGTTGGTGGCGAGGGTGAGAAACACGTTGCCGCCTACAGCTGCTTCTACGCCGAGCGGGTGGGTTAAGTTAGTAGTTGGTTGGTTGGGCGACGTAAAAGTGGAGCGTGGAGGTGTGTGTGAACGTGAGGAGACACGCATTGCATTGTATTTGTACGCGCGAGGTGAGTTAGGAGACCACGCGCCACGACGTACGGTGCCCTCTTTCGACCTGACGTCTGACGTCTGGAGGCGGTGTCGTCATTCTGGATGTACGTGTATTTTCCGCTCAGTTGAGTGAGGTGACGCGAGACGACGGCGTCGGTGGTGTTTTTGTTTTGTTGTTGGCGCCCCGGGGATGAAGAGGGGCACCCGACGGTAACGAGAGGTTGCACTTTGTGATCGGTCGAATGTCCGGGGAGCGAGGAATAGGGTGGGGGGTTGAAAAGAAACGCCAGTGTAGGGCAACGGGACGGTGAACGTTCCCGTGGTGTCGGAGGTGTGCAGTGGGGGGGAGGAAAAAAAAAAAGCGCGTAACGGCGCGGCTGCCGTGGTGGAAACGTTCTCTCCAACTGTGGTGGTGTCCCCTGTGTGTTTTGTTGTTCTCTATATCGTGTGTCCCCTCGCACAAGACGCTCTCTGGGCGGGTTTGATTCATTCATTTTTGCATAGTCACGTAGCGTAGAATGGAATGCGCAAGAGTTGAGTGAGACTGGCGACGGTATATGGTCTGAGCAGCGTCAGCTGCACTGCACTCCCCGGAAAAGAATCTTGGATGCCGTGCTAACTGAAATTTGGTGGACGGGGTTCTCAAGGCTGTTTTGCTATTTTCTTGTTTGTTTGTCTCTAGTTAAGATGGTGAAATGACGTCGAAGAAGCAGTATTGCAAATACTGTTATGGAAATGCCCTAGTTTGATGAAAGGAAATGTGTGTTGAATATACAGGATGGTAAAGACCAAGTGCGTTGAAAGAAACGTTGTGAAGGAACGAACGTTCCCTGAATTGGTTTCTTTTTGTTCCCGAGTTGTGTACAATGGACGACGGTTGTGCCATATCGCAGCATTGCATCATCCCCAGGTTTGATTTCAATTGAGCGATAAAAAAAGGAAAAAGAGAAGAACAAGAACACTATCGAAATGGTCTATGGTGTGTGACCCACAATTGTTGTCTTTAAATCACTTACCCAACCATGTCGTAAAAATATTTTTTTTTTTTTTTTTTTTTTTTTTTTTTTTTTACAGTGGCTGCCGAATGACCTAGATGTAACAGAGAGAGAGAGAAACACATGGCGTGTCAGATGTTTGTTTTCTTTTCCCCCCCCCCCCCCCCTCTCGTCAAGTGGCAAATGCGAACACCGTCAGCTGTAATTGACGATCGACACTAGTATGGCGCGAAAAGGGGGTGCGACCTGTGCAGTTGTGGGTGAAACTTTGGGTGATGGGCTGTCATGCGGCATCGCGTGCGTTCATTACCCCTCGGCGGCGGCGGCGGCGGCGGCGGCGGCGCCGCAGCTCCGTCCAGCTCGCGCTCTCGGAAACAACCCTCTCGTAATGCCGCGTCTCCTCCGTCACTGCAATTTTCAAAGGGAAACCTGTGTGGCCGGTGGGGGTGTGTCAACCGTTGGCCCTCAAGCTCCGCCGACAAAAAGTGTTGAGTGTATCCAGTGTGAGAGAGGTTGACGCTTTTCGTGGTGTGTGTGTGTGTGTGTGTGTGTGTGTGTGTGGCAATGTTTTGAAAAGTTTGCAACGTACGTTAAGAAGTGTTGACGCTGAAACTTGCGGGCTGTGTGGCCCTGGTGGTTGGCTGGCTGGAGACGCGGGCGTGTCCAGTCGGTCGGTTGTTGTGGCTGAAAGGTACGTATACGGTTCCGCCGTCCCGTCGGAACTGCGTCTGTCTGGAAGGTATGACGTGACGTGCAGTTTTTATTAGGTCAGCCCTTGTTGTGTATTGTTCCATTTGTTGCTCACTCGTCACCCGTATTTGGTGTGGCGATGTATGTGGACGTACTGCTGGATCAGTGTCAGGGTTTCCGTGGGAGGTGTTGGTTGGGTTGGATTTGCCTGACACGGCTGAGTCCGCAATTGGCCTGCCGTTCGTTGATGCGATATGTGGGTTCTGAGGAAGAATGTGTACGAGATAGTTGCCCCTGCCCTGCCCTTTCTTTCGCGTTCGTGTGTGCCCCCCTTGTTGTGTAGTGTGGGTTGAACATGGTTCTTTACCGAGTGGGGGGGAATGGGATGGACGGATCCGTTGCTGTTGCTGTCACCGTCAAGACAACGCACGCACGCACGCACGCACCCCTGTCCTACGAGAAGGTGTGTCAACCGGGGTTTCGGTAGTCGTGTGTGTAGGGGACGGGGAGAAGCAAAGTGGAGAGTGCGGCACGGGCAGAGAGTGGAATTGGGGCGCGTTGATGTTGGGAAACATGCCCCAAGGGTTGCGGGATGATGTGGCGGTGAGAGCGGGGGGCGGGGGAGAAAAGAAAAGCGAAAAAGAACTAAGGAAGAGGAGGAGGCGTGCGTGTGCGCAGTGGCGGGGCCCCAAAGACCTGTCGTGTGGTGTCGGCCGAACGCGAGCGCGAACGCGAACGCGAACGCGTGTGCGGGGCAGCGTCGGCACGGAGAAGCGAGGAGGAGAGAGAGAGAGAGAGCTGGTCTGATGGGTATTTTTTACCCCCTGTACTCGAAGGACCGGATCTGTCCTTGATCCCTGCCTTCTGTCTGATTATGTTGGGTAACAAAATGATGGGATGATAGGGTCTCTTGGGTGTGTGTAGATGTTTGTTTGTTTGAGTGAGTGTTATGGTGTTTGTATTTTATTTTTGTTTATCATGGTATGTTGTAGTTTGTGGTGTTTTGTCGTGATGGGAAATGTCGTTCTTGGGTCGGGTGGATTTTGGTCCCAGATTTCTGATGAGTGGGTGGTTCGAATCCGTGGTTTGGTGGAAAAAAAACAAAAAAAAAAAAAAAAAAAAACTTTATGGATTTTTCTTTGGATGATTTCCGGGATTTTGATTGAGTATGTTATGGTTTGTGTATATGTCTCGGTTTGTCTGGTACCGGCCGGCATCAGCAGTAATTCTGAAGTATTTGTTCTGCACCCTTTTTTACTCTTGTTATGTTTGGTGTCTGCGGCCATTGACGAGATTTTTCAGAGCCGTAAGTGATGGCTGGTTCCTATGACGGTTTTGAAGATTTTCTTTTTGGCGCGCATATTTATTCTGTTTCCTTTGATGATTGGGTACAGTCTGAATATTGCTGCTGCAGCCTTGTTACAAACGTGTGTAACATGGTCTCTAAATGTCAACCTCTTGTCCAGCTTGATGCCTAGATACTTTATTGTGCCTGACCATGGAAGATTGTTATTTCTGAGGCGTATATGCAGGTTAGGAGGTATTCTTTTTGAATGTGAATCGTATTGTATTGCTTGGGTTTTCTCCGCGTTTATTGTTTTTTTGGTTAGCCCATTTCTGGATGGATTGTAGGTGTTGCTCTATTTTTGTGACTCTATATTGCAGGTTAGAACTGCTGCGGTAGACTGCAGTGTCGTCTGCAAATAGTGACAAGTGTCCTCCCAGCTGTTTGTTTGTGTATATTGAGTAGAGAATGGGCCCCAGCACTGAGCCTTGCGGGACTCCAGCCTCTATGGATCTAGTGTTACTTGCCGCTCCTGGTACATGGACATAGAATGCTCTGTTGCGGAGAAAAGAAGCAATAATGTGGATGGGGCAGTTGTACTGGTGGAGCTTGTAGATAAGGCGTTATCCGAATGCTTTTCCAATGTCAAGCAGGACTGCTCCAGTACTGTGTCTAATGTTTCTGGCCTGACATATGTGCTCGACTAGTCTGGTCACCTGGTGGGTGGTGCTGTGTTCTTCGCGGAATCGGAATTGTTGTGGGATGATTATGTTGTTATCCTTTAAGAATTGAATTTCTTCAGTTCAGTTTGAATGAGCTTTCCGAGAACCTTTCCAAGGAAGTTGGCCTATAGTTTTGCGGAAATAATAAGTCCTTGTTTGGCTTTGGTAATGTGATGACTCGGGCCTGTTTCCAAGTAGTTTAGTCTGAAGCAAGCATTATATATTGATGTTAGATAGATAATTGATAGTTGCTGGAGGTAGGTGATGTAGTAGTTGCGGTTTGATGGAATCTGGGCCTGATGCCTTCTTAGGATGTGTGTATGTTTGTGATGTGATAAGATACGGGGTTTCTGCGTTTATTGGATTGTGAAAGATGTTCTGATCGGGGCACTTAGGATGCGGTTTTACCCTTCTGAGTACCATTTCCTGGTGGTCATCAGTTTCGTCATCTACCGCTTCTGGTGCTTGGAATTGCCTTTCTAGTGAATCCGCCAGTGCTTCAGCTCGGTCTGTGGGGTCGTTCCTTCCCCATGTAGATGTAGATGTTTCGTGTCTAGTTTACGAGTTTTAAGAAATTTCCAGAATTTTTCCTGGTCCCTTCCTGCTTCTCGTAACGTTTCCTCCCACGCCTCGCTACGGTGGTTTTCGGAGCTCTCTTTTTGATCCTCCCGGCCAATTGCTCTGATTTTCGTCGGTCGGCTGGGTCCCTGTAGTTTTGCCATCTCTTTCTGGCGCGCGCGGGCTGCGGTTGGCGCCTTTGGTGGCAACGGCCGGGGCAAGCAGCGGTGTGTGGTGTGGTGCGGGGCGGGCAGGGGCAGTGGTGGTTGACGGATGGCCTGGGGGCCGAAAAACGGGCCGGCCGGCGGACGGATGTTGAGAGAGGCGGCGCGCACGCGTCTCGCGCGGACACAGGCGCCACAGCGTTGATGATTGGAAGGAGGTGCGGTGCGGGGATGGGCCCAGGAAAAAAGACGGTCGTGGCCCCTGTCTTGGGTGCGTGTCGACGTCAGCACCGTCGGTGTGGTGTGGTGTGGTGTGGTGTGGTGTGGTGTGGTGTGGTGTGGTGTGGGCAGGGAGGGGGGAAAAGCGGGCTGCGGGCTGCGGGCTGCGGGCTGCGGGCTGCGGAGGGAATGGTGGTGGGGAGTAGGCACACATGTGGGCGGGCGCAAAATCGGCCGGTGCCCGTAAACCGCGGCGGGATATTGGGTGGAAAAGAGGGAAATTGTAGAAAGGAAAACAAGCGGAGGGGGCGAATGTGGTGGGGTGGGGGGACGGGCGGGGGCGAGGCGACAGCTTGCTTTTTCTTTTTCATTTTATTTTATTTTGTTGTAGTGTTTTTGTTTTTTTTTGTTTTTTTGCGTGTGTGTGGCCTTGGAGAGGCTGGTCTTGTCTGGCTTACGCTTTGGGTGCGTGTGTTGGTACTTTTTCGTTTTTTCTTGTTCTGCAGAGCAGGGGCGGGGCGGTGGGAACGGCTGGCTGGCTGTGCCCAGAGGAGGAGGAGACGCTGGCGGCGGGCCCGGCTCCTGGGGCTGCTGTTGCATGCGCTGTGCAAAGAAAGGAAGAGTGGGTTTGTTTGGCTGGTGAAGTGCATTATTTAAGTGTGGGCTTGCCGGCCTGGCTCCGATGCGCAGGTAGATAGATGCCGGCGGCGACCGCAGGCAGGCGCGTTGTGTGTACAGAGGGACGAGCCATGTGTTTTGCAAGCAGGACGTGGCGTGCCGAGTGGAGAGGAGGCGGCGGCTCGGCTCGGTTCGGCCCGGTCCGGCGGTGCCGCGCTGTTGTCGCGGACGTGAGCGCCCCCTGGCGGGCGGGTGGTTGGCGGCGGCGTGGTGGACGCGTGTGGCAGTTGTGTGCACGGGTTGCTTGGGCGAGTGAGCAGTGGCTGGCGGTGTTGGCGCGTCGTCGGGGAGGTATGTGTTGCGGCCGCGTCTGCTGCGCGCTGCGTCGTTGTGTCGACTGTGTGTGGGCGTGGGCACGTGTGCTCTGGCGAGGGCGTCGTAAAAAAGTGGGTCGCGGTGTGCGTGCGTAGCCCGTGATGATGTATTGTGCGTCGCGTCGTTGTGTGCGAAACGGATGCCGAGAGGTGTGTGGTGAGTGCGAAGCGCGAATGTGCGGCGTTTGGCGGTTTCGGTGTGTTTTCTGTTTTTGCGGCGTGAGAGTGGGGCTGGCTGGCTGGCTGGCTGGCTGGCTGTTTGTTGTTGGTGTTGCCTTGTGTGTGTAGGTTGATGGCGCGACGCGGAGGGGACGCCGTTTGCTGCGTGCCTTGCCTCGCGTGTGTTGGCGCGCCGTGCATGTGTTTGGGTCGTGGGGGCGGTGTTTTTGTTTGTATTTGGATTTTCATTTTTTGGCGTGTTGTGTCGTGTATGGCAAGGGCGAGAGGAGTAGTGCGGTAGTGTCGTTGCGGCACGGGCGTCTGGTGGGGCTGTGCGTCGTGGCGGGGAAGGTGTGTAGGTTGCGGCGATGCGGCGAGCCCAGCCCGTCGTTTGACGGTGTGCCGGGTGAGTTGCGCTGCGAATCGAGTGTGGCGGGAAGGGAGCTGCGTGGCGCCTGCGTCCGTTGGCAGCAGGGGCTGTGCCTTTTGAGAGTTTGTTTGATTTCGGGACGACGACGACGACGACTGGTTGGTTGGTGGGTGGGGTGGCGTGCACGTTTGTCGTACTGGGCGAGTCGATTGCCTGCCGGCTGGCGAAAGGTGCGCCGCCGCCCGTCTCTCGCGCTCTGTGTTGTTTTTTTTTTTTTTCTGTGTGTGTCGGCTGCGTTTTTGTTTGCGGTGCGCGCGAAGACGGTGGTGCCGAAAGTGTGCCGGCGTGGCGTTGCGACCGCGACGAGCCGCGGGCGCGCCATTTGGCTGGTGTTGCGTGAAGAGCGGCTGTGTACGGGTAGTGGCTGTAGCCGTACGTGTACGTGCACGTGCATCCGGCCCGGCCGCCAGCCCAGCCCAGCCCAGCCCAGCCCAGCCCAGCCCAGCCCAGCCCAGCCGAGTCGGGTGAGCGGAGGCCGACACGTGGTGGTGCTGTGCTCTCTCGGCTCGGGGGGGTTTGTGTGTGTGTGTGTGTGTGTGCGTGCGTGCGTGTGTGTCTCGTTCGCTCTCCGGAATCTGCTCGTTCTGCTGATCCCCGCCTGTCGGCGTCGTTTATTTTTACTTATTTATTTTTTACCTGTTGTTTGTTTTTCGACGTCGTCTTGCAGTTTTGTCCTTTGCGGCGTGCCGACGACCCGCCGCGCGACCTTATGAAACCCCAAAGCGTGGCGTGGCGTGGCGTGGCGTGGCCGAGCCGCAGCAGCTAAGGGGGTGCGGCCGCCTCGACGCCTTAACCTCCTAAACTTCTTTAAGCCGTTAACGCAGCCACCTAAACTAACGTAACCTAACGTAAGCCCTTAGGCCAACCCCCAAGTCGCCTTAACCTAACGTACGTGACCGCAACCTTAGCTTAACGCCTACGTTAAGACGTGACGTCACGTCAACGCTTAACCTAACCCTGACGCCTTCTTAGCCTAACCTGACGTAACCTAAGGTAAGGTAACCGTTGAAAGAAAGAAACCACCTTTGTTTTGACGTTGAGGCGTGTAAGGTCGGCTGTGAGGGCAGATTCGGTGTGTCTGTAGTTGGGGCTGGCTGGTAATTTATTTTGTTTGTTTGTTTATCGTTGTCTTGTTTTCGCCTGTGGCGGGGGGGTTGGCGCTCCGTCGGCCGGTGCCATGTTGCGCAGGCGGCGATCGTAAAAAAGTAGAAAAAAAAAAAGAAAAAAGAAAAAAAAAATGTGTTGGAAGGGCTGTGGGTGTTGGCGGGCGAGGCGAGAGGAGGAGGACGGCCCGCGGCCGTGGCCCGACGGCTGCGGGCCGATCGGGAAAACGGCGGAAGGCGATGGGGCGGCGGAGGTGCGTTTGTGCACGGCCGTCATCGCCGCACGACTCGGCTCGTGTGGCTGTGGCGCCGGCCGCGGTGGCCGGGCTGCCGCGGCGACGGTGTGGGAGTTTTGACGAAGGTTTGGCCATTGTGGCGGGTCGTCGGCTGGGGCTGTGGGGGCGGCATTTGGGCGGGGGCGGCGATTCTCGGCGGGCCGACCCAGGCTGTGGCGCGCGGTGGCTGCAGTTTGGCCGTGGTTTGCGGCGCCGCCGCGGCGACTGGTTGGCGACCGTGGTGTCGGTGTGTGTAGCCCCATCCTCGGTGGTTTGAATGGCGCGGGTGGTTGCGGCGCAGGTTGGGGGCTGCTCCGCGCAGGCTGTCGGACGTTGGGCGGTAGCAAGCGCGGGAGGCGCGGCGCGGCGGCGCGGCGGCGCGCCGAGTGGCGGCCGCTCTCTCGGCCGTCCGCGCCCGCCCGCGACACTGGCTGGGCCAGGCGCGTGCGCGGCTATTCTCTGCTGCGCGCCCCTCGCTGTTGTGCGTCGTCGAAGGAGAGAAGGAAGCGAAAGCAAGGGGAAAAAAGAAAAGAGAACAGGCAAAAGATGGCAGACCAGGCGGCTACGAACGAGACTGCCGCGGCACCCGCCGCCACCGGCACTACGAAGAAGGCCAAGTCTGCGTCGTCTGCGAAGAAGCCGCGCGCCAAGCCTGCGCACCCGCGCACCTCTGAGATGGTGACGGCCGCCATCAAGAGTCTGAAGGAGCGCGGCGGGTCGTCGCTGCAGGCGATCAAGAAGTACATTGCCGCGCACTACAAGCTGGACGCGGAGAAGCTGGCGCCCTTTATCAAGAAGTACCTCAAGTCGGCCGTCGTGGCTGGCGAGCTGGTGCAGACGAAGGGGAAGGGCGCGTCGGGCTCTTTCAAGCTTGCCGGCGCCGGCGGCGGGGCGGCCGAGGGCGGCAAGGCTCGTGGTGGCGGCGGTGGTGCGAAGAAGAAGCGCGCCGCTCCGGCCAGCAAGGAGAAGAAGGGGGCCCGTGCGGCCGGCGCAAAGAAGGCTGGCGGCGTGAAGGCGGCGACCGGTCGGAAGGCGGGCGCCGCCAAGAAGGCGTCTGCGGCGTCGGCCGCTCCCGCGGGTGCGAAGAAGGCGGCTGCGGCCAAGCCGGCCAAGGCCAAGTCGCCGTCGAAGGCGAAGAAGGCCGCCAAGGTTCCGACGAAGAAGCCGAAGGCGCCGCGCCCGAAGAAGGCGACGGCGACGCCGTCTAAGGCGAAGGCTTCGCCCAAGAAGAAGAAGTAAAAAGGGCAGGGAAGGGTTGGCGGTTGACACCGTCGCCTGGAGGCCGGCGCGCAACCAGAGGCTGTCGCGCGGTCCCGGACAAAAACAAAAACGGCCCTTCTCAGGGCCATCAAAGCACGTCGGGAAGGTGTTGATTGTCGTGTCGTGTCGTGGTCGGTCGGTTGCCTTGTTGTCTGTCTGTCTGTCTTGCTTGCTGGCGTTTGTTTGTTTCATGTGTGGATGGTGGTTGGATTGTGGGGTCGTTGGCGGGCGTGGGCGGCGGCGCCGCGGTTGGTGTTACACAAAGTGTATTTTACTTTTATTATTTTTTACCTATTTATTTTGCGCCGCGTTTGTTTGTTTGTTTGTCTTGGTGGTGGTTTTGGAATAGTCTTTTTTGCTTTGCTTTGCTTTCCGGGCGTCACGTTTTGTGCCGTGGCCTGTGTGGGTGGCGCTATTGACGCTTGCGACTTGGTTCGGCCGGTGCGGTGCTTTTTTCTTTTTTTTGGAAACGGCGGCGCCGGGCCGGGCCGGGGGTGGGACGACTGGACTGGAGAGTGAGTGGGGAACTAGTCGTTGCGACCGACAAAGTTTTGCTCGCGACGGAGAGACGTTAGTGGCCCTGAAAAGGGCCGTTTTGTTTGTTTGGCGGTGTGCGGGTTTAGGCGCGCTCGCCGCGGATGCGGCGCGCGAGCTGGATGTCCTTGGGCATGATGGTGACTCGCTTGGCGTGGATTGCGCACAGGTTGGTGTCTTCGAAGAGGCCGACGAGGTAGGCCTCGCTGGCCTCCTGCAGGGCCATGACTGCGGAGCTCTGGAAGCGCAGGTCGGTCTTGAAGTCCTGGGCGATCTCGCGCACTAGGCGCTGGAATGGCAGCTTGCGGATGAGCAGCTCTGTGCTCTTCTGGTAGCGCCTGATTTCTCGCAGGGCGACGGTGCCCGGCCTGTAGCGGTGGGGCTTCTTGACGCCGCCGGTGGCGGGCGCGCTCTTCCTCGCCGCCTTGGTGGCGAGCTGTTTGCGCGGCGCCTTTCCGCCGGTGGACTTGCGGGCCGTTTGCTTTGTCCGGGCCATGGCTACTGCGGATGCGGATGCGGCGTGGAGGATATGCGTGCGCGACGGCGTCCGGTGCTGCCTTGACAACGGGCCCGCGCGCCCCGGGTGCTGCGCTTATATGCCCTCGGTGCGCGGTGGTGGGGGGAGGGGAGGGCGGGCCGCGGGGCCCCAGAGTCTATATAGGGGGGCGGCGCGCGCGCTGGGCGCCACAACCGTAGCCGACTCGCTAGCGCCGGGTGAGGAGCTTGCCTTGCTTTCTGTTTTTTATATTATTGTGGTTGAGACGCTTGAAGAAGAAGAATGACAGGCCGCGGCAAGGGAGGAAAGGGGCTCGGCAAGGGTGGCGCCAAGCGGCACCGCAAGGTGTTGCGCGACAACATCCAGGGCATCACGAAGCCCGCGATCCGCCGCCTGGCGCGCAGGGGCGGCGTGAAGCGCATCTCTGGTCTGATCTACGAGGAGACGCGCGGAGTGCTGAAGGTGTTCCTGGAGAACGTGATCCGCGACGCGGTGACGTACACTGAGCACGCCAAGCGCAAGACTGTGACGGCCATGGACGTGGTGTACGCCCTGAAGAGGCAGGGGCGCACCCTGTACGGTTTCGGCGGTTAGGCGGTGTGAGACCGAAGGAAGGAAAGAGAGATAGATTGAAAAACGGCCCTTTTCAGGGCCACCACAGTGTTCGGAAGTTGAAAAGTGCGAAAGAGTCTGTGTTGCTGGTTTTTCTTTTCCTTTTTAGTCTACTTGGCCTTTTAGTTTTGTTTGGAGTTTTTTTTGACGTGGTGTGCGGTGCGGTTGGGAGGGAAGGAAGCGTGCCCTTGCGTTGTGTGAGCTCCTTCCTTCCTTCCTTCCCCTCCCTCTTTGCTTGTATGCTTCTTGTCGGTGGATGGGCTGTGTGTTGCGGCGCGGCTGAGCGCCGAGGGGTTATTTTTGAGGTGTGTTGTTGTGCGCCACGTGTGCTGGTTAATGGTCGCGAGACTGTGCGTGCGTGGAGTTGAGTGGAGGAGGTGGCCAAGTACGTGTGTACAAGATGGCGGCGCCTGTGTGTGTAAGAAGGAAAAAAAAACCGTACACAGAGAGAGAGAGAGAGAGAGAGAGAGAGAGAGAGAGAGAGAGAAAAGTGGTGCGACGAACGACTGGAATTCTGCTTTGGACGTAGGTTTGTGTGGTGGCCCTGAAAAGGGCCGATTGTGTTTTGTTTTTTGAGCCGAGGCGGCAAATGGCGCGCTGCGTGCCAAGGGAGCACGCGGCGGTTGCCGATTGCGCTGTCTCTCTTTTAGGCCTTCTTCTCGGTCTTCTTTGGCAGCAGGACGGCCTGGATGTTGGGCAGGACACCTCCCTGTGCGATGGTGACGCCCGACAAGAGCTTGTTGAGCTCCTCGTCGTTGCGTATGGCGAGCTGCAGGTGGCGCGGGATGATGCGCGTCTTCTTGTTGTCGCGGGCCGCGTTTCCGGCCAGCTCGAGCACCTCAGCCGCGAGGTACTCCATGACGGCGGCGAGGTAGACGGGCGCCCCGGCGCCGACGCGCTCGGCGTAGTTTCCCTTGCGCAGGAGGCGGTGGATTCTGCCGACCGGGAACTGGAGCCCAGCCCTGCTTGAGCGGGACTTTGACTTGCCCTTGACTTTGCCTCCCTTTCCGCGTCCGGACATGGCGATGGGCTAGTTTGGAAAGAAGCGAGAAAGAAAAAGCACAACGCCCCAAACGGTGCGAGCCGCAGCGAGTCGAGCAGCGGAGTGCGTGCCGGCGCCGGCGGGGTGGGGGTCCTTTATGGGCTCGGGTGCGGCGGCCGGTTGCGCGCGCGCCCCATTGGTCGGCGGCCGCAGCAGGGCGAGCTGGTAAAGGTGCGGCGGCGGCGTGCGGCGGGTGCCACTGTGTGGGGAGACGCTGACTGGAGCGGAGCGCCTGACTGACTGACTGACTGCGCGTGCCTGCCTGCCTGCCTGCCTGCCTGCCTGTTTGTTCGTGATGCCGCCCAAGACTAGCGGGAAAGCCGCCAAGAAGGCTGGCAAGGCGCAGAAGAACATTTCGAAGGGCGACAAGAAGAAGAAGCGCAAGAGGAAGGAGAGCTATGCCATCTACATCTACAAGGTGCTGAAGCAGGTGCACCCTGACACGGGCATCTCTTCGAAGGCGATGAGCATCATGAACAGCTTCGTGAACGACATTTTCGAGCGCATTGCGGCCGAGGCTTCTCGCCTGGCGCACTACAACAAGCGCTCGACCATCACGTCCCGCGAGATCCAGACCGCTGTGCGGCTCTTGCTGCCTGGCGAGCTGGCCAAGCACGCGGTGAGCGAGGGCACGAAGGCGGTGACCAAGTACACGAGCTCCAAGTAAGGAGGTGGCTCTTGGAAATAGGAGGCTCGTCCGCGGCGCGGCGAAGAAAAGAAAAAACGGCCCTTTTCAGGGCCACCAAAATGCCTTTGCGGGAAGGGCGGAATTGTTGTTGTTGTTGTTGTTGTTGTTGTGAGCGGGTGGACGGGCGGCACAGCTGTAGCTGTAGCTTGTGGTGTGGTGTGGTGCGGCGCCGGCGCCTTTGGTTTTGGTGTGACGTTGGGATACGCACTTTAGGCCACAGCCGGGTCGTGGGCGTGGGTGTTTCGAGACGTGTTGGTGTTAGGGGGGCGGATCGCTGGAGTTGGCTTGTTTGATATATATATTTTTTTTTTTTTTTTTGTCCCCTTTGTATGGTATGGCCGGAGGTGTGGAACGGAAAGCAAACCGCGATTGTCGGATGTCACACCGTTGGTGGCGAGGGTGAGAAACACGTTGCCGCCTACAGCTGCTTCTACGCCGAGCGGGTGGGTTAAGTTAGTAGTTGGTTGGTTGGGCGACGTAAAAGTGGAGCGTGGAGGTGTGTGTGAACGTGAGGAGACACGCATTGCATTGTATTTGTACGCGCGAGGTGAGTTAGGAGACCACGCGCCACGACGTACGGTGCCCTCTTTCGACCTGACGTCTGACGTCTGGAGGCGGTGTCGTCATTCTGGATGTACGTGTATTTTCCGCTCAGTTGAGTGAGGTGACGCGAGACGACGGCGTCGGTGGTGTTTTTGTTTTGTTGTTGGCGCCCCGGGGATGAAGAGGGGCACCCGACGGTAACGAGAGGTTGCACTTTGTGATCGGTCGAATGTCCGGGGAGCGAGGAATAGGGTGGGGGGTTGAAAAGAAACGCCAGTGTAGGGCAACGGGACGGTGAACGTTCCCGTGGTGTCGGAGGTGTGCAGTGGGGGGGAGGAAAAAAAAAAAGCGCGTAACGGCGCGGCTGCCGTGGTGGAAACGTTCTCTCCAACTGTGGTGGTGTCCCCTGTGTGTTTTGTTGTTCTCTATATCGTGTGTCCCCTCGCACAAGACGCTCTCTGGGCGGGTTTGATTCATTCATTTTTGCATAGTCACGTAGCGTAGAATGGAATGCGCAAGAGTTGAGTGAGACTGGCGACGGTATATGGTCTGAGCAGCGTCAGCTGCACTGCACTCCCCGGAAAAGAATCTTGGATGCCGTGCTAACTGAAATTTGGTGGACGGGGTTCTCAAGGCTGTTTTGCTATTTTCTTGTTTGTTTGTCTCTAGTTAAGATGGTGAAATGACGTCGAAGAAGCAGTATTGCAAATACTGTTATGGAAATGCCCTAGTTTGATGAAAGGAAATGTGTGTTGAATATACAGGATGGTAAAGACCAAGTGCGTTGAAAGAAACGTTGTGAAGGAACGAACGTTCCCTGAATTGGTTTCTTTTTGTTCCCGAGTTGTGTACAATGGACGACGGTTGTGCCATATCGCAGCATTGCATCATCCCCAGGTTTGATTTCAATTGAGCGATAAAAAAAGGAAAAAGAGAAGAACAAGAACACTATCGAAATGGTCTATGGTGTGTGACCCACAATTGTTGTCTTTAAATCACTTACCCAACCATGTCGTAAAAATATTTTTTTTTTTTTTTTTTTTTTTTTTTTTTTTTTACAGTGGCTGCCGAATGACCTAGATGTAACAGAGAGAGAGAGAAACACATGGCGTGTCAGATGTTTGTTTTCTTTTCCCCCCCCCCCCCCCTCTCGTCAAGTGGCAAATGCGAACACCGTCAGCTGTAATTGACGATCGACACTAGTATGGCGCGAAAAGGGGGTGCGACCTGTGCAGTTGTGGGTGAAACTTTGGGTGA
>NW_026063070.1:0-26423 GCF_023897955.1 Schistocerca gregaria | reverse complement strand
AGATATGTACGCGCAGGGACCACAAAAAAACTTTTGGTAACATGTTACACATTCTGTTTCAGAGACAAGGGATTGGATAAACATCTTAATAGCCCTCGTCTACGAAAAATGTAGTCACAGGCCAAAGTAGGGGATCGCTGTTGAGGGTGAAGTACGGTGGGGACTTCGTGTGCCCCAGGGCCGCTACGGTAGCCGTGAAGGCCTCGGACAGAACCCCGAAACGGCACTGCGGCTTCACACTTACTGCTGATGAACCCCATATCTCCAGCAACTACTTTCATCTATGATGATTTTCCAGGATCTCGGTAATATCGGAAGGTGGTTTCGTTGCACACAATGCAGTGGAAGCTTCTTGCACGTGTTCCTCAGTTACAATCTTTCTATTTTTGTTTAATTTTTTTCAGTATGAAGCAAGACTGACAATTTATTAATTCCCAAGAAGCCTTAATTTTTCAATTTTCAGTTCTACGGAGGAGAAGCCTCACATGGCGAAGAAGCCAAACATCATTTCATTTCCCTAACTGTCACAGTAAATTTGAAAAAAAAATCAGTCGATATAGCATAGAAGCTCGCCGAAGAAGGCATAAAAGGAGAGCGAATGGATGGGCTGTGTGGGGAGAAGGGAGGCCCAAAAAAAAAAAAAAAAAAAAAAAAAGTAAAAAAAAAAGTGGTAGAGCACTGCTCTAATAAACCAGGCATCGGAAGTTCCATTCTCACAGGAGAAAGATGAATTTTGGAAATCAGTTGCGCGTCGTGGCCGTATAGCAAACAGTATCTGTGATGACGAACAATTAGCGACAGGCGTTTTTTTTAAGAATTACTCTCAGATGTGATTAAGGCGAATGGCGCAGATAAAGCATTTGCCAAAGCAGTACAGCATAAAGTGGGACGAGGCAGTCTGAATTATATTTTATACATGTATTTCTCACATATCTCAGAGCCTCTCGCGGTCGTCGTCGTCGTCGTCGTCGTCGTCGTCTTCGTCGTCGCCGCCGCCGCCGCTTCTGCAGAAGTAGCAAATGGCCAGCGTAGCAAATGCGGCGAGGGACGCCCTGCCTTCGATTCCGAATGCACAAAGTGTGTGGTCTTGTTTCTCAGTCTATATTTGGTCGGTCTCGTAAGAGGTTGAATGTAACGAATGGGTGGGAAAGAGCAAGGGGCAGCGGCTGTGTAGAACGAAAACACAAATCCTCAGGGGTGTGAGCGTTTCGAGATGAGTCGTATACATGATATAGTTGGTCGTCAGTGACCATGTGGCCTAATGGATAAGGCGTCGGACTTCGGATCTGATGATTACACGTTCGAATGTTGTCACGCTCGTTTTTTTCCAGTTCTGAAAAAGAAACATACCGTTTTAATGTAGCAATTGAGCAGTACGAAACCGTCTGAATGTTGCTGTTGACCATTCTTTGCTTGGAAATGCTCTTGAGCTTGAAACACACACTACAAGATCGGTGTTAACTAGCGAAATGGTCGGCAGAGTGCCGACACCGCGAGTTTTGAATGGCACTTGCACATCTAAAACAACGTCGGAAAGTAACTCGTTCGGCTTTTGAGTCACATAAAGTATGTGTGTTAATTTTGACGCCACTAGCTCTGCATGCTGTCATGCAATTTCTTTACCTCTCAGAAATGATTATGACATAAAAGTGAAGTACGTGACGAGTGTGACGTTAGGAAAACATTAGGATGCATGGAGAGATTCTGTATGGGACCACCCAACCCAAACGAGTTCTGTGTGACGTGCTATCCGGCAGGTATTCACCGAGGTAGCCGGCTAGCTCAGTCGTTAGAGCGTCAGACTCTTAATCCTAGGGTCGTGGGTTCGAGCCACACGCTGGGCGGAACGGAATTTTGTTCCGCTGCAGATGTAAATTACCGTTTTTCTGATTAACGAGATGTAATGGAAATAGCAACTTTAAACTTTGCCTACGTCTCTGTCAGTCACAAGGAAACTGTATTTGAATGTGAAGGTGATTTTGTAGACATGTGTGGAAGACATGTTCTGAAATGCAAGTGTTGTAGTTTGGAGAGCACATCGGTTACGTGTCAGATGTGTAGCCAAGCAGTAATGGGTCGCCATAGCTGCAAATATTAGCCGGTAATATGAAGTGTTGTCAGCTGAAGTCTGATGATGCAGACGACCGTAAGGACGAAGTACCCAAGAGTACCGCTAGGCCGCGCCTCTTTAGCTCAGTGGTAGAGCACTGATCTAATAAACCAGGCATCGGAAGTTCCATTCTCACAGGAGAAAGATGAATTTTGGAAATCAGTTGCGCGTCGTGGCCATATAGCAAACAGTATCTGTGATGACGAACAATTAGCGACAGGCGTTTTTTTTAAGAATTACTCTCAGATGTGATTAAGGCGAATGGCGCAGATAAAGCATTTGCCAAAGCGGTACAGCATAAAGTGGCACGAGGCAGTCTCAATTACATTTTACAATTGTATTTCTCACATATCTCAGAGCCTCTCGCGGTCATCGTCGTCGTCGTCGCCGCCGCCGCTTCTGCAGAAGTAGCAAATGGCCATCGTAGCAAATGCGGCGAGGGACGCCCTGCCTTCGATTCCGAATGCACAAAGTGTGTGGTCTTGTTTCTCAGTGTATATTTGGTCGGTCTCGTAAGAGGTTGAATGTAACGAATGGGTGGGAAAGAGCAAGGGGCAGCGGCTGTGTAGAACGAAAACACAAATCCTCAGGGGTGTGAGCGTTTCGAGATGAGTCGTATACATGATATAGTTGGACGTCAGTGACCATGTGGCCTAATGGATAAGGCGTTGGACTTCGGATCTGATGATTACAGGTTCGAATGTTGTCACGCTCTTTTTTTTGCAGTTCTGAAAAAGAAACATACCGTTTTAATGTAGCAGTTGAGCAGTACGAAACCGTCTGAATGTTGCTGTTGACCATTTTTTGCTTGGAAATGCTCTTGAGCTTGAAACACACACAACAAGACCGGTGTTAACTAGCGAAATGGTCTGCAGAGTGCCGACACCGCGAGTTTTGACTGGCACTTGCACATCTAAAACAACGTCGGAAAGTAACTCGTTCGGCTTTTGAGTCACATAAAGTATGTGTGTTACTTTTGACGCCACTAGCTCTGCATGCTGTCATGCAATTTCTTTACCTCTCAGAAATGATTATGACATAAAAGTGAAGTACGTGACGAGTATGACGTTAGGAAAACATTAGGCAGCATGGAGAGATTCTCTATGGGACCACCCAACCCAAACGAGTTCTGTGTGACGTGCTATCCGGCAGGTATTCATCGAGGTAGCCGGCTAGCTCAGTCGGTAGAGCGTCAGACTCTTAATCCTAGGGTCGTGGGTTCGAGCCACACGCTGGGCGGAACGGAATTTGTTCCGCTGCAGATGTAAATTACGGTTTTTCTGATTAACGAGATGTAATGGAAATAGCAACTTTAAACTTTGCCTACGTCTCTGTCAGTCACAAGGAAACTGTATTTGAATGTGAAGGTGATTTTGTAGACATGTGTGGAAGACATGTTCTGAAATGCAAGTGTTGTAGTTTGGAGAGCACATCGGTTACGTGTCAGATGTGTAGCCAAGCAGTAATGGGTCGCCATAGCTGCAAATATTAGCCGGTAATATGAAGTGTTGTCAGCTGAAGTCTGATGACGCAGACGACCGTAAGGACGAAGTACCCAAGAGTACCGCTAGGCCGCGCCTCTTTAGCTCAGTGGTAGAGCACTGCTCTAATAAACCAGGCATCGGAAGTTCCATCCTCACAGGAGAAAGATGAATTTTGGAAATCAGTTGCGCGTCGTGGCCGTATAGCAAACAGTATCTGTGATGACGAACAATTAGCGACAGGCGTTTTTTTTAAGAATTACTCTCAGATGTGATTAAGGCGAATGGCGCAGATAAAGCATTTGCCAAAGCGGTACAGCATAAAGTGGCACGAGGCAGTCTCAATTACATTTTACAATTGTATTTCTCACATATCTTAGAGCCCCTCGCGGTCGTCGTCGTCGTCGTCGTCGTCGTCGTCGTCGTCGTCGTCGCCGCCGCTTCTGCAGAAGTAGCAAATGGCCATCGTAGCAAATGCGGCGAGGGACGCCCTGCCTTCGATTCCGAATGCACAAAGTGTGTGGTCTTGTTTCTCAGTCTATATGTGGTCGGTCTCGTAAGAGGTTGAATGTAACGAATGGGTGGGAAAGAGCAAGGGGCAGCGGCTGTGTAGAACGAAAACACAAATCCTCAGGGGTGTGAGCGTTTCGAGATGAGTCGTATACATGATACAGTTGGTCGTCAGTGACCATGTGGCCTAATGGATAAGGTGTCGGACTTCGGATCTGATGATTACAGGTTCGAATGTTGTCACGCTCGTTTTTTTTCCAGTTCTGAAAAAGAAACATACCGTTTTAATGTAGCAATTGAGCATACGAAACCGTCTGAATGTTGCTGTTGACCATTTTTTGCTTGGAAATGCTCTTGAGCTTGAAACACACACAACAAGATTGGTGTTAAATAGCGAAATGGTCGGCAGAGTGCCGACACCGCGAGTTTTGACTGGCACTTGCACATCTAAAACAACGTCGGAAAGTAACTCGTTCGGCTTTTGAGTCACATAAAGTATGTGTGTTAATTTTGACGCCACTAGCTCTGCATGCTGTCATGCAATTTCTTTACCTCTCAGAAATGATTATGACATAAAAGTGAAGTACGTGACGAGTGTGACGTTAGGAAAACATTAGGCAGCATGGAGAGATTCTCTATGGGACCACCCAACCCAAACGATTACTGTGTGACGTGCTATCCGGCAGGTATTCACCGAGGTAGCCGGATAGCTCAGTCGGTAGAGCGTCAGACTCTTAATCCTAGGGTCGTGGGTTCGAGCCACACGCTGGGCGGAACGGAATTTTGTTCCGCTGCAGATGTAAATTACCGTTTTTCTGATTAACGAGATGTAATGGAAATAGCAACTTTAAACTTTGCCTACGTCTCTGTCAGTCACAAGGAAACTGTATTTGAATGTGAAGGTGATTTTTTAGACATGTGTAGAAGACATGTTCTGGAATGCAAGTGTTGTAGTTTGGAGAGCACATCGGTTACGTGCCAGATGTGTAGCCAAGCAGTAATGGGTCGCCATAGCTGCAAATATTAGCCGGTAATATGAAGTGTTGTCAGCTGAAGCCTGATGATGCAGACGACCGTAAGGACGAAGTACCCAAGAGTACCGCTAGGCCGCGCCTCTTTAGCTCAGTGGTAGAGCACTGCTCTAATAAACCAGGCATCGGAAGTTCCATCCTCACAGGAGAAAGATGAATTTTGGAAATCAGTTGCGCGTCGTGGCCGTATAGCAAACACTATCTGTGATGACGAACAATTAGCGACAGGCGTTTTTTTTAAGAATTACTCTCAGATGTGATTAAGGCGAATGGCGCAGATAAAGCATTTGCCAAAGCGGTACAGCATAAAGTGGCACGAGGCAGTCTCAATTACATTTTACAATTGTATTTCTCACATATCTTAGAGCCCCTCGCGGTCGTCGTCGTCGTCGTCGTCGTCGTCGTCGTCGTCGCCGTCGCCGCCGCCGCTTCTGCAGAAGTAGCAAATGGCCATCGTAGCAAATGCGGCGAGGGACGCCCTGCCTTCGATTCCGAATGCACAAAGTGTGTGGTCTTGTTTCTCAGTCTATATGTGGTCGGTCTCGTAAGAGGTTGAATGTAACGAATGGGTGGGAAAGAGCAAGGGGCAGCGGCTGTGTAGAACGAAAACACAAATCCTCAGGGGTGTGAGCGTTTCGAGATGAGTCGTATACATGATACAGTTGGTCGTCAGTGACCATGTGGCCTAATGGATAAGGTGTCGGACTTCGGATCTGATGATTACAGGTTCGAATGTTGTCACGCTCGTTTTTTTTCCAGTTCTGAAAAAGAAACATACCGTTTTAATGTAGCAATTGAGCATACGAAACCGTCTGAATGTTGCTGTTGACCATTTTTTGCTTGGAAATGCTCTTGAGCTTGAAACACACACAACAAGACCGGTGTTAAATAGCGAAATGGTCGGCAGAGTGCCGACACCGCGAGTTTTGACTGGCACTTGCACATCTAAAACAACGTCGGAAAGTAACTCGTTCGGCTTTTGAGTCACATAAAGTATGTGTGTTAATTTTGACGCCACAAGCTCAGCATGCTGTCATGCAATTTCTTTACCTCTCAGAAATGATTATGACATAAAAGTGAAGTACGTGACGAGTATGACGTTAGGAAAACATTAGGCAGCATGGAGAGATTCTCTATGGGACCACCCAACCCAAACGAGTTCTGTGTGACGTGCTATCCGGCAGGTATTCATCGAGGTAGCCGGCTAGCTCAGTCGGTAGAGCGTCAGACTCTTAATCCTAGGGTCGTGGGTTCGAGCCACACGCTGGGCGGAACGGAATTTGTTCCGCTGCAGATGTAAATTACGGTTTTTCTGATTAACGAGATGTAATGGAAATAGCAACTTTAAACTTTGCCTACGTCTCTGTCAGTCACAAGGAAACTGTATTTGAATGTGAAGGTGATTTTGTAGACATGTGTGGAAGACATGTTCTGAAATGCAAGTGTTGTAGTTTGGAGAGCACATCGGTTACGTGTCAGATGTGTAGCCAAGCAGTAATGGGTCGCCATAGCTGCAAATATTAGCCGGTAATATGAAGTGTTGTCAGCTGAAGTCTGATGACGCAGACGACCGTAAGGACGAAGTACCCAAGAGTACCGCTAGGCCGCGCCTCTTTAGCTCAGTGGTAGAGCACTGCTCTAATAAACCAGGCATCGTAAGTTCCATCCTCACAGGAGAAAGATGAATTTTGGAAATCAGTTGCGCGTCGTGGCCGTATAGCAAACAGTATCTGTGATGACGAACAATTAGCGACAGGCGTTTTTTTTAAGAATTACTCTCAGATGTGATTAAGGCGAATGGCGCAGATAAAGCATTTGCCAAAGCGGTACAGCATAAAGTGGCACGAGGCAGTCTCAATTACATTTTACAATTGTATTTCTCACATATCTCAGAGCCTCTCGCGGTCATCGTCGTCGTCGTCGCCGCCGCCGCTTCTGCAGAAGTAGCAAATGGCCATCGTAGCAAATGCGGCGAGGGACGCCCTGCCTTCGATTCCGAATGCACAAAGTGTGTGGTCTTGTTTCTCAGTGTATATTTGGTCGGTCTCGTAAGAGGTTGAATGTAACGAATGGGTGGGAAAGAGCAAGGGGCAGCGGCTGTGTAGAACGAAAACACAAATCCTCAGGGGTGTGAGCGTTTCGAGATGAGTCGTATACATGATATAGTTGGTCGTCAGTGACCATGTGGCCTAATGGATAAGGCGTCGGACTTCGGATCTGATGATTACAGGTTCGAATGTTGTCACGCTCTTTTTTTTTCCAGTTCTGAAAAAGAAACATACCGTTTTAATGTAGCAATTGAGCATACGAAACCGTCTGAATGTTGCTGTTGACCATTTTTTGCTTGGAAATGCTCTTGAGCTTGAAACACACACAACAAGACCGGTGTTAACTAGCGAAATGGTCGGCAGAGTGCCGACACCGCGAGTTTTGACTGGCACTTGCACATCTAAAACAACGTCGGAAAGTAACTCGTTCGGCTTTTGAGTCACAAAGTATGTGTGTTAATTTTGACGCCACTAGCTCTCCATGCTGTCATGCAATTTCTTTACCTCTCAGAAATGATTATGACATAAAGGTGAAGTACGTGACGAGTGTGACGTTAGGAAAACATTAGGATGCATGGAGAGATTCTGTATGGGACCACCCAACCCAAACGAGTACTGTGTGACGTGCTATCCGACAGGTATTCACCGAGGTAGCCGGCTAGCTCAGTCGGTAGAGCGTCAGACTCTTAATCCTAGGGTCGTGGGTTCGAGCCACACGCTGGGCGGAACGGAATATTGTTCCGCTGCAGATGTAAATTACCGTTTTTCTGATTAACGAGATGTAATGGAAATAGCAACTTTAAACTTTGCCTACGTCTCTGTCAGTCACAAGGAAACTGTATTTGAATGTGAAGGTGATTTTGTAGACATGTGTGGAAGACATGTTTTGAAATGCATGTGTTGTAGTTTGGAGAGCACATCGGTTACGTGTCTGATGTGTAGCCAAGCAGTAATGGGTCGCCATAGCTGCAAATATTAGCCGGTAATATGAAGTGTTGTCAGCTGAAGTCTGATGATGCAGACGACCGTAAGGACAAAGTACCCAAGAGTACCGCTAGGCCGCGCCTCTTTAGCTCAGTGGTAGAGCACTGCTCTAATAAACCAGGCATCGGAAGTTCCATCCTCACAGGAGAAAGATGAATTTTGGAAATCAGTTGCGCGTCGTGGCCGTATAGCAAACAGTATCTGTGATGACGAACAATTAGCGACAGGCGTTTTTTTTAAGAATTACTCTCAGATGTGATTAAGGCGAATGGCGCAGATAAAGCATTTGCCAAAGCGGTACAGCATAAAGTGGCACGAGGCAGTCTCAATTACATTTTACAATTGTATTTCTCACATATCTTAGAGCCCCTCGCGGTCGTCGTCGTCGTCGTCGTCGTCGTCGTCGCCGCCGCTTCTGCAGAAGTAGCAAATGGCCATTGTAGCAAATGCGGCGAGGGACGCCCTGCCTTCGATTCCGAATGCACAAAGTGTGTGGTCTTGTTTCTCAGTGTATATTTGGTCGGTCTCGTAAGAGGTTGAATGTAACGAATGGGTGGGAAAGAGCAAGGGGCAGCCGCTGTGTAGAACGAAAACACAAATCCTCAGGGGTGTGAGCGTTTCGAGATGAGTCGTATACATGATATAGTTGGTCGTCAGTGACCATGTGGCCTAATGGATAAGGCGTCGGGCTCCGGATCTGATGATTACAGGTTCGAATGTTGTCACGCTCGTTTTTTTTCCAGTTCTGAAAAAGAAACATACCGTTTTAATGTAGCAATTGAGCATACGAAACCGTCTGAATGTTGCTGTTGACCATTTTTTGCTTGGAAATGCTCTTGAGCTTGAAACACACACAACAAGACCGCTGTTAACTAGCGAAATGGTCGGCAGAGTGCCGACACCGCGAGTTTTGACTGGCACTTGCACATCTAAAACAACGTCGGAAAGTAACTCGTTCGGCTTTTGAGTCACATAAAGTATGTGTGTTAATTTTGACGCCACTAGCTCTGCATGCTGTCATGCAATTTCTTTACCTCTCAGAAATGATTATGACATAAAAGTGAAGTACGTGACGAGTGTGACGTTAGGAAAACATTAGGCAGCATGGAGAGAATCTGTATGGGACCACCCAACCCAAACGAGTACTGTGTGACGTGCTATCAGGCAGGTATTCACCGAGGTAGCCGGCTAGCTCAGTCGGTAGAGCGTCAGACTTTTAATCTTAGGGTCGTGGGTTGAGCCACACGCTGGGCGGAACGGAATTTGTTCCGCTGCAGATGTAAATTACCGTTTTTCTGATTAACGAGATGTAATGGAAATAGCAACTTTAAACTTTGCCTACGTCTCTGTCAGTCACAAGGAAACTGTATTTGAATGTGAAGGTGATTTTGTAGACATGTGTGGAAGACATGTTTTGAAATGCATGTGTTGTAGTTTGGAGAGCACATCGGTTACGTGTCAGATGTGTAGCCAAGCAGTAATGGGTCGCCATAGCTGCAAGTATTAGCCGGTAATATGAAGTGTTGTCAGCTGAAGCCTGATGATGCAGACGACCGTAAGGACGAAGTACCCAAGAGTACCGCTAGGCCGCGCCTCTTTAGCTCAGTGGTAGAGCACTGCTCTAATAAACCAGGCATCGGAAGTTCCATTCTCACAGGAGAAAGATGAATTTTGGAAATCAGTTGCGCGTCGTGGCCGTATAGCAAACAGTATCTGTGATGACGAACAATTAGCGACAGGCGTTTTTTTTAAGAATTACTCTCAGATGTGATTAAGGCGAATGGCGCAGATAAAGCATTTGCCAAAGCGGTACAGCATAAAGTGGCACGAGGCAGTCTCAATTACATTTTACAATTGTATTTCTCACATATCTTAGAGCCCCTCGCGGTCGTCGTCGTCGTCGTCGTCGTCGTCGTCGTCGTCGTCGTCGTCGCCGCCGCTTCTGCAGAAGTAGCAAATGGCCATCGTAGCAAATGCGGCGAGGGACGCCCTGCCTTCGATTCCGAATGCACAAAGTGTGTGGTCTTGTTTCTCAGTGTATATTTGGTCGGTCTCGTAAGAGGTTGAATGTAACGAATGGGTGGGAAAGAGCAAGGGGCAGCGGCTGTGTAGAACGAAAACACAAATCCTCAGGGGTGTGAGCGTTTCGAGATGAGTCGTATACATGATATAGTTGGTCGTCAGGGACCATGTGGCCTAATGGATAAGGCGTCGGACTTCGGATCTGATGATTACAGGTTCGAATGTTGTCACGCTCTTTTTTTTTCCAGTTCTGAAAAAGAAACATACCGTTTTAATGTAGCAATTGAGCATACGAAACCGTCTGAATGTTGCTGTTGACCATTTTTTGCTTGGAAATGCTCTTGAGCTTGAAACACACACAACAAGACCGGTGTTAACTAGCGAAATGGTCGGCAGAGTGCCGACACCGCGAGTTTTGACTGGCACTTGCACATCTAAAACAACGTCGGAAAGTAACTCGTTCGGCTTTTGAGTCACAAAGTATGTGTGTTAATTTTGACGCCACTAGCTCTCCATGCTGTCATGCAATTTCTTTACCTCTCAGAAATGATTATGACATAAAGGTGAAGTACGTGACGAGTGTGACGTTAGGAAAACATTAGGATGCATGGAGAGATTCTGTATGGGACCACCCAACCCAAACGAGTACTGTGTGACGTGCTATCCGACAGGTATTCACCGAGGTAGCCGGCTAGCTCAGTCGGTAGAGCGTCAGACTCTTAATCCTAGGGTCGTGGGTTCGAGCCACACGCTGGGCGGAACGGAATATTGTTCCGCTGCAGATGTAAATTACCGTTTTTCTGATTAACGAGATGTAATGGAAATAGCAACTTTAAACTTTGCCTACGTCTCTGTCAGTCACAAGGAAACTGTATTTGAATGTGAAGGTGATTTTGTAGACATGTGTGGAAGACATGTTTTGAAATGCATGTGTTGTAGTTTGGAGAGCACATCGGTTACGTGTCTGATGTGTAGCCAAGCAGTAATGGGTCGCCATAGCTGCAAATATTAGCCGGTAATATGAAGTGTTGTCAGCTGAAGTCTGATGATGCAGACGACCGTAAGGACAAAGTACCCAAGAGTACCGCTAGGCCGCGCCTCTTTAGCTCAGTGGTAGAGCACTGCTCTAATAAACCAGGCATCGGAAGTTCCATCCTCACAGGAGAAAGATGAATTTTGGAAATCAGTTGCGCGTCGTGGCCGTATAGCAAACAGTATCTGTGATGACGAACAATTAGCGACAGGCGTTTTTTTTAAGAATTACTCTCAGATGTGATTAAGGCGAATGGCGCAGATAAAGCATTTGCCAAAGCGGTACAGCATAAAGTGGCACGAGGCAGTCTCAATTACATTTTACAATTGTATTTCTCACATATCTTAGAGCCCCTCGCGGTCGTCGTCGTCGTCGTCGTCGTCGTCGTCGTCGTCGTCGTCGCCGCCGCCGCTTCTGCAGAAGTAGCAAATGGCCATCGTAGCAAATGCGGCGAGGGACGCCCTGCCTTCGATTCCGAATGCACAAAGTGTGTGGTCTTGTTTCTCAGTCTATATGTGGTCGGTCTCGTAAGAGGTTGAATGTAACGAATGGGTGGGAAAGAGCAAGGGGCAGCGGCTGTGTAGAACGAAAACACAAATCCTCAGGGGTGTGAGCGTTTCGAGATGAGTCGTATACATGATACAGTTGGTCGTCAGTGACCATGTGGCCTAATGGATAAGGTGTCGGACTTCGGATCTGATGATTACAGGTTCGAATGTTGTCACGCTCGTTTTTTTTCCAGTTCTGAAAAAGAAACATACCGTTTTAATGTAGCAATTGAGCATACGAAACCGTCTGAATGTTGCTGTTGACCATTTTTTGCTTGGAAATGCTCTTGAGCTTGAAACACACACAACAAGATTGGTGTTAAATAGCGAAATGGTCGGCAGAGTGCCGACACCGCGAGTTTTGACTGGCACTTGCACATCTAAAACAACGTCGGAAAGTAACTCGTTCGGCTTTTGAGTCACATAAAGTATGTGTGTTAATTTTGACGCCACTAGCTCTGCATGCTGTCATGCAATTTCTTTACCTCTCAGAAATGATTATGACATAAAAGTGAAGTACGTGACGAGTGTGACGTTAGGAAAACATTAGGCAGCATGGAGAGATTCTCTATGGGACCACCCAACCCAAACGAGTACTGTGTGACGTGCTATCCGGCAGGTATTCACCGAGGTAGCCGGATAGCTCAGTCGGTAGAGCGTCAGACTCTTAATCCTAGGGTCGTGGGTTCGAGCCACACGCTGGGCGGAACGGAATTTTGTTCCGCTGCAGATGTAAATTACCGTTTTTCTGATTAACGAGATGTAATGGAAATAGCAACTTTAAACTTTGCCTACGTCTCTGTCAGTCACAAGGAAACTGTATTTGAATGTGAAGGTGATTTTGTAGACATGTGTAGAAGACATGTTCTGAAATGCAAGTGTTGTAGTTTGGAGAGCACATCGGTTACGTGCCAGATGTGTAGCCAAGCAGTAATGGGTCGCCATAGCTGCAAATATTAGCCGGTAATATGAAGTGTTGTCAGCTGAAGCCTGATGATGCAGAGGATCGTAAGGACGAAGTACCCAAGAGTACCGCTAGGCCGCGCCTCTTTAGCTCAGTGGTAGAGCACTGCTCTAATAAACCAGGCATCGTAAGTTCCATCCTCACAGGAGAAAGATGAATTTTGGAAATCAGTTGCGCGTCGTGGCCGTATAGCAAACAGTATCTGTGATGACGAACAATTAGCGACAGGCGTTTTTTTTAAGAATTACTCTCAGATGTGATTAAGGCGAATGGCGCAGATAAAGCATTTGCCAAAGCGGTACAGCATAAAGTGGCACGAGGCAGTCTCAATTACATTTTACAATTGTATTTCTCACATATCTTAGAGCCCCTCGCGGTCGTCGTCGTCGTCGTCGTCGTCGTCGTCGCCGCCGCTTCTGCAGAAGTAGCAAATGGCCATCGTAGCAAATGCGGCGAGGGACGCCCTGCCTTCGATTCCGAATGCACAAAGTGTGTGGTCTTGTTTCTCAGTGTATATTTGGTCGGTCTCGTAAGAGGTTGAATGTAACGAATGGGTGGGAAAGAGCAAGGGGCAGCCGCTGTGTAGAACGAAAACACAAATCCTCAGGGGTGTGAGCGTTTCGAGATGAGTCGTATACATGATATAGTTGGTCGTCAGTGACCATGTGGCCTAATGGATAAGGCGTCGGGCTCCGGATCTGATGATTACAGGTTCGAATGTTGTCACGCTCGTTTTTTTTCCAGTTCTGAAAAAGAAACATACCGTTTTAATGTAGCAATTGAGCATACGAAACCGTCTGAATGTTGCTGTTGACCATTTTTTGCTTGGAAATGCTCTTGAGCTTGAAACACACACAACAAGACCGCTGTTAACTAGCGAAATGGTCGGCAGAGTGCCGACACCGCGAGTTTTGACTGGCACTTGCACATCTAAAACAACGTCGGAAAGTAACTCGTTCGGCTTTTGAGTCACATAAAGTATGTGTGTTAATTTTGACGCCACTAGCTCTGCATGCTGTCATGCAATTTCTTTACCTCTCAGAAATGATTATGACATAAAAGTGAAGTACGTGACGAGTGTGACGTTAGGAAAACATTAGGCAGCATGGAGAGAATCTGTATGGGACCACCCAACCCAAACGAGTACTGTGTGACGTGCTATCAGGCAGGTATTCACCGAGGTAGCCGGCTAGCTCAGTCGGTAGAGCGTCAGACTTTTAATCTTAGGGTCGTGGGTTGAGCCACACGCTGGGCGGAACGGAATTTGTTCCGCTGCAGATGTAAATTACCGTTTTTCTGATTAACGAGATGTAATGGAAATAGCAACTTTAAACTTTGCCTACGTCTCTGTCAGTCACAAGGAAACTGTATTTGAATGTGAAGGTGATTTTGTAGACATGTGTGGAAGACATGTTTTGAAATGCATGTGTTGTAGTTTGGAGAGCACATCGGTTACGTGTCAGATGTGTAGCCAAGCAGTAATGGGTCGCCATAGCTGCAAGTATTAGCCGGTAATATGAAGTGTTGTCAGCTGAAGCCTGATGATGCAGACGACCGTAAGGACGAAGTACCCAAGAGTACCGCTAGGCCGCGCCTCTTTAGCTCAGTGGTAGAGCACTGCTCTAATAAACCAGGCATCGGAAGTTCCATTCTCACAGGAGAAAGATGAATTTTGGAAATCAGTTGCGCGTCGTGGCCGTATAGCAAACAGTATCTGTGATGACGAACAATTAGCGACAGGCGTTTTTTTTAAGAATTACTCTCAGATGTGATTAAGGCGAATGGCGCAGATAAAGCATTTGCCAAAGCGGTACAGCATAAAGTGGCACGAGGCAGTCTCAATTACATTTTACAATTGTATTTCTCACATATCTTAGAGCCCCTCGCGGTCGTCGTCGTCGTCGTCGTCGTCGTCGTCGTCGCCGCCGCTTCTGCAGAAGTAGCAAATGGCCATCGTAGCAAATGCGGCGAGGGACGCCCTGCCTTCGATTCCGAATGCACAAAGTGTGTGGTCTTGTTTCTCAGTGTATATTTGGTCGGTCTCGTAAGAGGTTGAATGTAACGAATGGGTGGGAAAGAGCAAGGGGCAGCCGCTGTGTAGAACGAAAACACAAATCCTCAGGGGTGTGAGCGTTTCGAGATGAGTCGTATACATGATATAGTTGGTCGTCAGTGACCATGTGGCCTAATGGATAAGGCGTCGGGCTCCGGATCTGATGATTACAGGTTCGAATGTTGTCACGCTCGTTTTTTTTCCAGTTCTGAAAAAGAAACATACCGTTTTAATGTAGCAATTGAGCATACGAAACCGTCTGAATGTTGCTGTTGACCATTTTTTGCTTGGAAATGCTCTTGAGCTTGAAACACACACAACAAGACCGGTGTTAACTAGCGAAATGGTCGGCAGAGTGCCGACACCGCGAGTTTTGACTGGCACTTGCACATCTAAAACAACGTCGGAAAGTAACTCGTTCGGCTTTTGAGTCACATAAAGTATGTGTGTTAATTTTGACGCCACTAGCTCTGCATGCTGTCATGCAATTTCTTTACCTCTCAGAAATGATTATGACATAAAAGTGAAGTACGTGACGAGTGTGACGTTAGGAAAACATTAGGCAGCATGGAGAGAATCTGTATGGGACCACCCAACCCAAACGAGTACTGTGTGACGTGCTATCAGGCAGGTATTCACCGAGGTAGCCGGCTAGCTCAGTCGGTAGAGCGTCAGACTTTTAATCTTAGGGTCGTGGGTTGAGCCACACGCTGGGCGGAACGGAATTTGTTCCGCTGCAGATGTAAATTACCGTTTTTCTGATTAACGAGATGTAATGGAAATAGCAACTTTAAACTTTGCCTACGTCTCTGTCAGTCACAAGGAAACTGTATTTGAATGTGAAGGTGATTTTGTAGACATGTGTGGAAGACATGTTTTGAAATGCATGTGTTGTAGTTTGGAGAGCACATCGGTTACGTGTCAGATGTGTAGCCAAGCAGTAATGGGTCGCCATAGCTGCAAGTATTAGCCGGTAATATGAAGTGTTGTCAGCTGAAGCCTGATGATGCAGACGACCGTAAGGACGAAGTACCCAAGAGTACCGCTAGGCCGCGCCTCTTTAGCTCAGTGGTAGAGCACTGCTCTAATAAACCAGGCATCGGAAGTTCCATTCTCACAGGAGAAAGATGAATTTTGGAAATCAGTTGCGCGTCGTGGCCGTATAGCAAACAGTATCTGTGATGACGAACAATTAGCGACAGGCGTTTTTTTTAAGAATTACTCTCAGATGTGATTAAAGCGAATGGCGCAGATAAAGCATTTGCCAAAGCGATACAGCATAAAGTGGCACGATACAGTCTGAATTACATTTTACAGATGTATTTCTCACATATCTCAGAGCCTCTCGCGGTCGTCGTCGTCGTCGTCGTCGTCTTCGTCGTCGCCGCCGCCGCCGCTTCTGCAGAAGTAGCAAATGGCCATCGTAGCAAATGCGGCGAGGTACGCCCTGCCTTCGATTCCGAATGCACAAAGTGTGTGGTCTTGCTTCTCAGTCTATATTTGGTCGGTCTCGTAAGAGGTTGAATGTAACGAATGGGTGGGAAAGAGCAAGGGGCAGCGGCTGTGTAGAGCGAAAACACTAATCCTCAGGGCTGTGAGCGTTTCGAGATGAGTCGTATACATGATATAGTTGGTCGTCTGTGACCATGTGGCCTAATGGATAAGGCGTCGGACTTCGGATCTGATGATTACAGGTTCGAATGTTGTCACGCTCGTTTTTTTCCAGTTCTGAAAAAGAAACATACCGTTTTAATGTAGCAATTGAGCAGTACGAAACGGTCTGAATGTTGCTGTTGACCATTTTTTGCTTGGAAATGCTCTTGAGCTTGAAACACACACAACAAGACCGGTGTTAACTAGCGAAATGGTCGGCAGAGTGCCGACACCGCGAGTTTTGACTGGCACTTGCACATCTAAAACAACGTCGGAAAGTAACTCGTTCGGCTTTTGAGTCACATAAAGTATGTGTGTTAATTTTGACGCCACTAGCTCTGCATGCTGTCATGCAATTTCTTTACCTCTCAGAAATGATTATGACATAAAAGTGAAGTACGTGACGAGTGTGACGTTAGGAAAACATTAGGCAGCATGGAGAGATTCTGTATGGGACCACCCAACCAAACGAGTAATGTGTGACGTGCTATCCGGCCGGTATTCACCGAGGTAGCTGGCTAGCTCAGTCGGTAAAGCGTCAGACTCTTAATCCTAGGGTCGTAGGTTCGAGCCACACGCTGGGCGGAACGGAATTTGTTCCGCTGCAGATGTAAATTACCGTTTTTCTGATTAACGAGATGTAATGGAAATAGCAACTTTAAACTTTGCCTACGTCTCTGTCAGTCACAAGGAAACTGTATTTGAATGTGAAGGTGATTTTGTAGACATGTGTGGAAGACATGTTTTGAAATGCATGTGTTGTAGTTTGGAGAGCACATCGGTTACGTGTCAGATGTGTAGCCAAGCAGTAACGGGTCGCCATAGCTGCAAATATTAGCCGGTAATATGAAGTGTTGTCAGCTGAAGTCTGATGATGCAGACGACCGTAAGGACAAAGTACCCAAGAGAACCGCTAGGCCGCGCCTCTTTAGCTCAGTGGTAGAGCACTGCTCTAATAAACCAGGCATCGGAAGTTCCATCCTCACAGGAGAAAGATGGATTTTGGAAATCAGTTGCGCGTCGTGGCCGTATAGCAAACAGTATCTGTGATGACGAACAATTAGCGACAGGCGTTTTTTTTAAGAATTACTCTCAGATGTGATTAAGGCGAATGGCGCAGATAAAGCATTTGCCAAAGCAGTACAGCATAAAGTGGGACGAGGCAGTCTGAATTATATTTTATAGATGTATTTCTCACATATCTCAGAGCCTCTCGCGGTCGTCGTCGTCGTCGTCGTCGTCGTCGTCTTCGTCGTCGCCGCCGCCGCCGATTCTACAGAAGTAGCAAATGGCCATCGTAGCAAATGCGGCGAGGGACGCCCTGCCTTCGATTCCGAATGCACAAAGTGTGTGGTCTTGTTTCTCAGTCTATAATTGGTCGGTCTCGTAAGAGGTTGAATGTAACGAATGGGTGGGAAAGAGCAAGGGGCAGCGGCTGTGTAGAACGAAAACACAAATCCTCAGGGGTGTGAGCATTTCGAGATGAGTCGTATACATGATATAGTTGGTCGTCAGTGAACATGTGGCCTAATGGATAAGGCGTCGGCCTTCGGATCTGATGATTACAGGTTCGAATGTTGTCACGCTCGTTATTTTTCCAGTTCTGAAAAAGAAACATACCGTTTTAATGTAGCAATTGAGCATACGAAACCGTCTGAATGTTGCTGTTGACCATTTTTTGCTTGGAAATGCTCTTGAGCTTGAAACACACACAACAAGACCGGTGTTAACTAGCGAAATGGTCGGCAGAGTGCCGACACCGCGAGTTTTGACTGGCACTTGCACATCTAAAACAACGTCGGAAAGTAACTCGTTCGGCTTTTGAGTCACATAAAGTATGTGTGTTAATTTTGACGCCACTAGCTCTGCATGCTGTCATGCAATTTCTTTACCTCTCAGAAATGATTATGACATAAAAGTGAAGTACGTGACGAGTGTGACGTTAGGAAAACATTAGGCAGCATGGAGAGATTCTCTATGGGACCACCCAACCCAAACGAGTACTGTGTGACGTGCTATCCGGCATGTATTCACTGAGGTAGCCGGCTAGCTCAGTCGGTAGAGCGTCAGACTCTTAATCCTAGGGTCGTGGGTTCGAGCCACACGGAATTTGTTCCGCTGCAGATGTAAATTACCGTTTTTCTGATTAACGAGATGTAATGGAAAGAGCAACTTTAAACTTTGCCTACGTCTCTGTCAGTCACAAGGAAACTGTATTTGAATGTGAAGGTGATTTTGTAGACATGTGTGGAAGACATGTTTTGAAATGCATGTGTTGTAGTTTGGAGAGCACATCGGTTACGTGTCAGATGTGTAGCCAAGCAGTAACGGGTCGCCATAGCTGCAAATATTAGCCGGTAATATGAAGTGTTGTCAGCTGAAGTCTGATGATGCAGACGACCGTAAGGACGAAGTACCCAAGAGTACCGCTAGGCCGCGCCTCTTTAGCTCAGTGGTAGAGCACTGCTCTAATAAACCAGGCATCGGAAGTTCCATCCTCACAGGAGAAAGATGAATTTTGGAAATCAGTTGCGCGTCGTGGCCGTATAGCAAACAGTATCTGTGATGACGAACAATTAGCGACAGGCGTTTTTTTTAAGAATTACTCTCAGATGTGATTAAGTCGAATGGCGCAGATAAAGCATTTTTTTTTTTTTTTTAAAAAAACTTTATTAATAATACAACATTAATTTAATTATACAACATCTTAATATATAACTAAGTATGATACAAAAGTCAAATACAAGAAACTATTCCCATACTATTAACCCACCACCTCAAATAATTAGTGGGTCCTTATTACAAACTACTAATTGGCAGTGTATTACTTGTGTGGCACTAACTACGGGCATGATTAATAAGTTACTTGTTAGACTACCTTACATGACTATTCTAGTGTGATCTGCAGTGTTACAGTATGTGCCAGAAGTTATGCATACAAACCTACTGTTATTTAGCCTGCCCACCGAGCTAACCCCAGTGGGCGTGCCCCTGGCACTGGGCTGGCTACGACTTTAACTTCACTGCAGTCCCTACCTTGTTAGTATGTTAGTATTTCTAGTTCTTACTTAAACTACTTTCTACTCAAAAAATAGTTGTGCGATAATTCCAATTCCGGGTAGTGCACCTGCCATCCTTGTCCGAAGACGCGGCGGATTCCAGCCATGAAATGGCTGGCCAGATCCGCGCCTGGCGGTAGTGCAGGTGCAACTCGGTCAAGTTCGGTTTGGTACTTGATTAGTTCCTTGCCCTAATAAAGTCCCTCATGACTTTCATCGAGATCTCATTTGCCAGACTGTTGAGGACTCTGAAAGTGTCGGCACGCCGCAGCAAGGTATATGTATCTTGGCTAGGAAGTTGCGCTCTAAGTTCACTTGCCACTCCATCATACAACGTGCAGTTGTAGATGACGTGTTCGGGAGTTCCTTCCGGAGCACCACAGTCACACGCTGGTGTCGCCTGTTTACCAAATCGGCAAAGGTATGCCGGATATGGCCCATGTCCTGTCAGGAAGTGCAGCAGACCCCTACTTGGCTGAAAGTATCCCATTTTTAATCTTTCTGCAACATCTGGAAGTAGCTCAAAAACTCGTCTCCCAGTTCCTTCCCCTTCCCACTGACTCTGCCATAGTTCCTCCCCCCTTCTCTTGATTGCGTATTTGTCCCCTACTTGCACACCCATGATTTCCCTAGTCTTTTCAACTTTCCCCTTTGTTACCCAATACCACGCTGCCTGCTCCCTAATTTTTATATCAAGGGGACATAATCCCATAATAACTAGCAACGCCCCCCCAGGAGTAGTTCTGTATGCCCCAGCAGATCTTAGTAGCATACTTCGCTGCACCCTCCTCACGGCCATGGCAGGCGCCACCCTCGTGAGCCTGTGTGCCCAGACCCCGCTGGCATACCCTACTAAGGAAGTCAGAATACTATTATGATATAATTTTATTAGGTGGGGGGGTAAGTGAAATCTTTTATGTCCTATGTTTATTAAGTTATTAAGGATTTCTATCGCGCGCTGTGCAATCATTTCTATGTGCGTCGCGTAATTCCATTTTTCGTCTATTATTACTCCAAGATACCTAGCTTCGCGTCGCCGGAGAACTGGGGCTCCCGCAATCCTGACAGTTGGATTTCTTATCAGACTGCCTTTTAGTAGAAGATATGTTGATTTGTGTGGTGCAATTCTCATTTTTGCCTCTCGGCACCATTCCTGGAGAATTTGCATTGACCTTTCCACTTTTGGCTCTAAGTCTTCTCGGCTACGGCCACCTACTAGCAGGAGGAGGTCGTCAGCGTAGGCTATCACGTCTAGCACATCTCTACATTGTTGTAACCTGACTAACAGGGGCTCTATGTTTACGTCCCAAAAGAGTGGCCCCAGGACCGATCCCTGGGGGCACCCCTTCGTACAGGTCTTACTTACTCTCTCGCTAGGCGATGATAGCCAGACCTCCCTGTCCATGCAATAGCTCCTCAGACAGCCATACAGGGGCCCTGGACACTCCATCTCACGCAAACGTGAGAAGAGCGAGGGCCACCAGAGGTTGTCAAAGGCGCCACTGATGTCCACCATGATGCCTACGACATACTTGTGCGTGGATGAGCCACAGACCTCAGCCGCCAGGGCGATTGCGTCAGACGCTGATCGCCCCGGCCTAAAGCCGAACTGCCTGTCACTCATTCCACGCAGCATCCTATGTGCGGTCAGTCTGTCCGCCAGCAGCCTCTCCAGCAGCTTCCCCATGGTGTCTAACAGGCATATAGGTCTATAGGATTTGGGATCCATAGGGTCCTTGTCCTTTCCTTTTTGTATGATTACTACATTTGCAGTCTTCCATACTCTCGGAAATTTCCCAGCTGTGAGACACTCATTGAAGAGCCGCGTTAGAGGAGCCACCAGCTGTGGGGCGAGGAACTGTACCACCTCTGCTACAATGCCGTCCGGTCCTGGCGCCTTCCCCTTCTTTAATGATTTGATATGTGCTGCGACTTCTGCTTCAGAGAAAGGGTACACTCTAGTATTATTGGTATATTCTAGAGAATCCTCCCTGCGGATTTGCCTTTGAGAGTCATCATCATCATGTTCATCATCGTCCGGTAGCAGAGTGCGCAGGAGAACTTCAGCAGTTTCCTTCCACGACTCTGTCACTCGGTCTCCATGTCGGATGGTCGAGAGAACCGCGGGGGATTTAACCTTTTCCCTTACGAGTTTGTAGGGTATTCCCCAGGGATCGGTATCGAGCTGATTTAGCACATACTTCTCCCAACTCCTTGTTCTTACTTCCTTTAATTCCCTTTGAAAATTTTCTTTCTCATCTCTGTAGCGCTGCAGCCAGTATTGCTTCTCTTGCCAGACGGCACTTCGCTGGTAGTACCTCCTCGCCCGTCTAACAGACCGACGCATACCTTCCAGTTCGGCAGTCCATGGTGATGGTGAGGCCGCCACGGCCCTCCTCCTGGTTGGCACGGCGACCTTTACCGCCCTAACGATGGAGCCTACCAGTTCTTCGGCGTACCTGTCGACATCCAGGCCACCCTCAGGCAACGGAGGAACGTCACACTCCTGAGCCAGGCATTCCCAATTTGTCTTGTGATAGTTATATTGAATCTCCCACCCCAGGTCCCAGCGGCACTCTTCATCTCCTATGCAAAAAGTAATCAGGTTGTGATCGCTTGTGGTAGCGTGCTCTATCACATTCCAGCTGTGGATGAGGTTTATAGCATTCGGTGATGCTAACGTCACATCGATGTTGGTGCCTTGTCCCCCTCCTCCTGCATAGGTGGGGGGGTTCCCTGCTTTATTTACTACCACCAGCTGTGACGCCATTATTGCTTCCTCTGCCCTTTCACCATTTTCGTCCCTAGTGCCGCTGTGCCATAGGGGGGATTTCGCGTTCATGTCTGCTGTGACTATTACCTTACGCCCACGTAACGCCATCATTACCCTGGAGAGATGTTCTATGAAATGTTCGAAATTTCCCCCGTACTGAAAGTACATATTGACAATATATAATATCCCGGCGGGTGACTGCAACTCGATGACGTTACAGTGGCAATCAGAGAGTTGCGCTATTTTTGTGGCTCTGAGGGCCTTATTTGTTATTACTATTAACGCCCTTGGCTCCTCTCCTGTAAAGATGGTTTGCCATGTTTTCGACATGAATGATATTTGCCCGGCCCAGTAGTATGGCTCCTGTAGACAGAGTACATCTAGTCTCCTCTCCTCCACTACTTTTCGGAGTTCCTGCATGACCAACCGACTATTATGAGTGTTTAGCTGCCCTACCGTGATTGAATTTAGGGTTGTCATTAAGGAAAATAAGTGTGAAAGTAACATTCAGGCCATGATTTGTTAAAGTCGAATGCTACTCTACCATTAGCTAGGACAGCCTGTGCATAAATTTCGTCCAGCTTGAATTCTTCACCTCTTCTCTCAAATACTTTCTTCACCAGGTCACGCAGGGCTCCGAAATCAGTGGGAAGATTCACTGACTTCAGCTGTATTCTATCTACAGCCTCCATCGCCGTGAAGGTGACCATTCTGCCATGTTCATGACCTACGCGTACGACGTGCCTCAAAGCTGTAGTGAGGATCGCTGGTTGCTCCAGACGCGATAGCTGCATCGCGAACTCCAAGTTGGGATAGATCCGTCTTGGGTCCGCTCCTACAGCCGGTTTATCGTCTTGCAGCTGTGCCATACTTGTGCTCGTAGTGGTGCTTGTGACTGTGCTGTCTTGCAGGGTAAAAGTTGGAAGACTCCCTGGGACAGGAGCAGAGCTGTTCCTTCTGGGTAAAGATTGAGGCTGTGAGCCTGGGTTAACTGCTTTTCCGTCATGCTCCTCATTTTCTTCTTCAGGTTCTGTTTGAATACAAAGATCAACCATTTTTACTTCCTGTGTCCCTTTTAATTCAAGCTTTGAGACGAAAGTTTCAGCTTCAGGGTTTAATTTTGAGTGAGGAGCTGGAGATGTTGAGGGTCGAGACTCACTAGCAGCCCAGAAGTCGTCTACAATTACCTCAATTTCTTTTATTTCGTGCATTATTTCTCTTATCTCTTCGAATCTCGGATCAGAGTCAGTTTGTGTACTGAAGTCAATCATCGTTGCTTTTCGTTCTTGCATTTGTTTTAGAGACTTCAAAAATTTATTAAACCTTTCTGCCCTTCCAGCGTCCCTTTTTCTTTTGCTGGGAGACTTCCTTTTGATGTTCGTCCTTCTTATGTTACCAGCATCAGCCATAGTCAATTCGGGATATGAGTCTCTGCTCTAGCAGTTTGTAGGTCGGGCAGTTTCTTCCTGCCATACCACAGGTTTTCTTTCCTCTCCGTGTGCAGGGAATGCACACCACGGACTTCTTACATTCCTTCCTCATATGTTCCTCCTCTCCGCATCTGGAGCAAGCAGGTTTCCTACTACAGTATTTGTGTATGTGATCAATATCCCCACAGTTCTGACACCGGGGGACAACAAGGTAGTCCTTGACATTAACAGAGTGAAAACCTATGTATACCCTGCCCATAGCTGTCAATTTCCTCCATAGGGATCCTGTGACTTCTGCTACGTGGTGGACTGTATCTTTATCCTTAGGCCCAGTTTTAAACCTAAGTTTAAAGTCTTTTAGGAAAGTTTCCATGTTGCTTTCTGAGTCAAAGTTTTGCTCATAGATCGTCTTACACAGGTCCTCGTCCGTTATGGACTTTGGCACATCATAAAGAATGACCAAGGGGTTCTTCTTACGGGGGGGTTCACATCTGACTGCCTTACATAGCTGTTGATTCGCCAAAAGCTTGTTCTTGTCCTCCTCAGTGGCAACGTCGACAATCACTACATTCTTTGTAGCCTTAATCCTGTTAATTTTAATTTTGTCCTTAACTGGGTTGACTGAAGTCGCGAAGACTTCTTGGACCTTCTTTATGTTCTGGCCAGGCATTGGTCTCAAAAAGACCGCTGTTTCCGGCCGCTTGGACACTTTGACGATAGTTTCTCTAGTTGTGGGAGCCTTGGGTGCAGCTTGCGCCGCGACCCCGGCCCATGTCCTAGCAGGCTGTTTCCGGAGCCTTTCATTCTCTCTTTCGAGCTCCTCTAGTCGTCCTTCGAGTTTGGCGTTGGCTATTGCCCATGCCGCCAACTCGTTTTTCAATGCCTGTACCGCGGTTTGACTAATTTTACCGTTCTTTACGTTATGGTCCAGGAACTGGCTTAATCTGAGATGCCTTTCCATGCTGCATTCTACCATTGCCTGACCCAGGCCTTCCTGTGGCGAGGGATCAGCTAGCGTCGAAAGCCTCGCAGGCGCACTCAAATCGCTTGTCTCGTTTGTAGCCATCATTATTTGACAAGCGAAAAAAAAGGGGTTGGGAACCCGTCTCTTTCCCCGGACCGGTTCCTCTGGCATGGGGGGGGACTAAGACTGCAGCTCGCTCACCAACCTCGCCCCTAGGTCAAGAGCATTCCTGAGCTGTCAGGTTCAGCGCACCGTTTCCAACGCACTGGTCCTCTTCAGCGGCCTCCTCATCGACGATTTCACCCAGCGATCACCGGCAAGTGCACCCCGCACTCCGGAGAAGCGGATGCACTTCTCGCCCTTCGCCGCCTACTCGCCCGAGCTTCCACCTTTCGGCCAAGGACCCGCTCCTACTCAGGTGGCGGGCCGGTCACCCAGTCTTTCGGCGGTCTGGACCCAGCTAACCTGGCCCAGACGATGTCACCACCATCTGGGTTTGGCGGACCACGCCTCGGTTACCCAGAGGCGCGGCGAAGCACCCTTGCCGAATCGCGCCGAGGTCCCACGCCGACAAAAGAGGTCGCCAGCATGCGGGGCACCTGATGGTCTGTGCCCTGCGTAAAAATAGGGGAGGGGAGGGGAGCAGAAGCTACCCAGTGGTGGGGAGTCGCCAAGGCGCCATCACCCACCCCCGAGCAGCCCCACTCGACCCTCCCCTCCCCAGGGACAGATGTTGTGTCCCTCTTGCGCAGCTTCCCCTGCGCCATGCACCCTTTGCTTTCGCCTTGGGTTGGGAGACATTTAACGTCGTCCAGGACGTGAGGAACGTCGGCAGCCGGACTGCAGGGCCCCAGGAAAGCCGTGAGGCTCACCCTCATACCCTCGCCCGACCACCGGGCTCAACTCAAGGGAGACAGGTGGAGTGTCTCCCGTAACGCAGCTACCCCTGCGCCATGCACCCTTTGCTTTCGCCTGGGTTGGGGGCGTTTTACGTCCTACCATGACGGGAGTTTAACGTCCTTCCTTGACACACGACAACATAAAGCATTTGCCAAAGCAGTACAGCATAAAGTGGGACGAGGCAGTCTGAATTATATTTTATAGATGTATTTCTCACATATCTCAGAGCCTCTCGCGGTCGTCGTCGTCGTCGTCTTCGTCGTCGCCGCCGCCGCCGCTTCTGCAGAAGTAGCAAATGGTCATCGTAGCAAATGCGGCGAGGGACGCCCTGCCTTCGATTCCGAATGCACAAAGTGTGTGGTCTTGTTTCTCAGTCTATATTTGGTCGGTCTCGTAAGAGGTTGAATGTAACGAATGGGTGGGAAAGAGCAAATGGCAGCGGCTGTGTAGAACGAAAACACAAATCCTCAGGGGTGTGAGCATTTCGAGATGAGTCGTATACATGATATAGTTGGTCGTCAGTGACCATGTGGCCTAATGGATAAGGCGTCGGACTTCGGATCTGATGATTACAGGTTCGAATGTTGTCACGCTCTTTTTTTTTCCAGTTCTGAAAAAGAAACATACCGTTTTAATGTAGCAATTGAGCATACGAAACCGTCTGAATGTTGCTGTTGACCATTTTTTGCTTGGAAATGCTCTTGAGCTTGAAACACACACAACAAGACCGGTGTTAACTAGCGAAATGGTCGGCAGAGTGCCGACACCGCGAGTTTTGACTGGCACTTGCACATCTAAAACAACGTCGGAAAGTAACTCGTTCGGCTTTTGAGTCACATAAAGTATGTGTGTTAATTTTG
>NW_026063069.1:0-28043 GCF_023897955.1 Schistocerca gregaria | reverse complement strand
AACTCCGACAGTGTCATTGAGGCATCTGCAATGGCGCAGTACCCACGTGGTAGAGATGCAAATCCTAAGTATTGTGTTAGTGTCTTGGAGACACATTGAAAGAGATTATGTAGTATGCAATGCCGAAGCAAATTGTGTGTTACATCGTCCAAGTGAGGCTGCGAGGCTTACAGTAAACCTGCAGCAGTGCATCGAGTACGAGTTACTGGACACGCAGGAGAGATTCCATGTGGTTCCTTAGCACAATGCCAGCTCCGGTATCATAGAGATACATTAGCAGAATGACTCGGACAATGTCCATGAGGCATATGTAATAGGTCAGAATCTATCTGATGAAGATGCAGTTATTGAGGGCAGCATTAATGTCTTGGAGAGATGACAAGAGAGAGTCTGTAGTACGCAATGAGTGAAACAATTTCTGCGACCCATCGTCAATGAGAGGGTGCGAGGGTTACAGTAAAAGGCAGTGGCTGAACAGTCACAAGCTCCTGGACACCCAGGAGAGGTTCCATGTGGCAAGCGTAGTGCCAGCGCCAGTATCATAGAAATACACTAAAATAATGATCTCAACAATGTCCCCTAGGCATATGCAACAGTGCAGCACCCATCTAATGGCGAGGCAATTCTCAAGGGCAGTATTAGTGTTTATGGGAGACGTCAGCAGAGAGCCTATGGTATGCAATGCCGAAGGATTTCTGTCCCCCATGATGAATGTGCGGTAGCAAGACCTACAGTAGAACACCAGCAATGCATCGGTTACAAGCTACTGGACACACAGGAGAGGTTCCATGTGGTATCATAGATATACACTCGCAGAATGACTCCGTCATGTCCTAAAGGCGTATGCAATGCCGCAGGACCAGTCTGGTGATATGCCATTCTTGAGGGCAGCGTTAGTGTCTTGGAGAGATGTAATTTGCAATGGCGAAGCAATTTCTGTGTCCCATCGTACTGTAACGGAAAACCCGCAGCAGTGCATCAGTTACAAGCTACTGGACGAGCAGGAGAGATTATATGTAATTTCCATAGCCGAATGCCAGCGCCTTTATCATTGATACATACTAGCAGAAAGACTGTAACAATGTCTTCAGGCATATGCAATAGCCCATCATACTTCTCATGGAAATGCAGTTCCTTATAGCAGCATTAGTGTCTTCGAGAGACGTTGGCAGAGAGTTTGTGGCATGCAATGGCAAAGCAATTTGTGTGGCATATCTACAATGTGAGGGTGCAAGGGTTACAGTTAACTGGCAGCGCTGCATCAGTTACAAGCTACTGGACACCCAACAGAGGTTCCATGCAGTAACGGTAGTCCCAGTCCATCGCAAGTGTCATAGATATACGTTAACAGAATGACTGTGACAATGTTTTCGAGTCATGTGCAATACTGCAGCACCTGTCTAATGGTGAGTCAATGCCCAAGGGCAGCATTAGTGTCTTGGAGACATGTCGGTAGAGAGCCTCTAACATGTAATTATGAAGAAATTTCTGTGTCCCATGGTCGAACTGCTAGTGCTAGGATTATAGTAAACTGGCAGCAGTGCACCGGTTACAACCTACTGGACCTCCAACAGACGTTCCATATGGTGATCGTAGCCAAATGCGAGCCACAGTATCATAGACATACACCAGCAAAATGACTCCGACAATATCCTAGATTCATATGGAATAGCGCAGACCCGTACTGTGGAGATGCAATCCCTGAGGGCAGTGTAAGTGTCTTGAAGAGACGTCGGCAGAGAGCCAGTAATACGAAATGGTGAAGCAATTTCTGTGTCCTATTATCAATGTGAGGGTGCAAGGGGTGCAGCAAACCTGTAGCGGTGCATCCATTACCAGGTACTGGACATGCAGGACAGGTTCCATGTGATTACCTCAGCCAAATGTCCTCGAGGCATATGCAATGGCGGAGCACCTGTCTGGCGGAGTTACAATTCCGAGGTCAGCGTTATTGTCTTGGAGAGATGTCAGCTGGGAGCCTGTAGTGTGAAAAGGCGAAGGAATATCTGTGTCTCATCGTCAATGAGAGTGTGCGTGTGTGGGGTATGCTAAACCGGCAGGTGTGCACCAGTCACAAACTGCTGGACACCCAGGAGAGGCTGCATGCGGAGTCAGTAGCCAAATGCCAGCGCCGGTTTCATAGATGTACACTAACGTATTAGTCCAACAATGTCTTCGAGGCATATGCTACAGGTTAGCAGTCGTCTGGTGGAGATGAACTTCCTAGGCCCATCATTAATGTCTTCTAGAGACGACGGCATTGAGCCAGTAGAATGTGTTCTTTCCTAAGCGTAAGCAAAGGACCGGAGATGCAGAATGGAAACCAGAGAAGGTGGTGAGAAAACGTCCGAA
Source organism: Schistocerca gregaria (assembly GCF_023897955.1). Classification (NCBI taxonomy): domain Eukaryota; kingdom Metazoa; phylum Arthropoda; class Insecta; order Orthoptera; family Acrididae; genus Schistocerca; species Schistocerca gregaria. The sequence goes on along the minus strand of NW_026063069.1, from coordinate 25,691 downwards.
AATGATGCGTTGAATTTTACCGAGCTGTGCCAAGAGTGATACCTGGAAGAAGTGAATATAAGCTCCGCTACTGTTGGCTAAGGCCGCTCAGATCTCCTCACAGTACTGACATTAGTGGAACATATTTGCACAGCGTGCTACAAGAAAAGCTAGTTGTGATTGTTATCAGTTATTTGTCTGGACATCGACTATAGCCATCACTATTATTGTTTGCATGTTACTTGCGATACCGATGTAATTCCAAACTTAAGTATTGTCATGTCTGTTTTATAGAAATAAAGCTACTAATGTTATTAGTTAGAATTGTCGTAAGGCATTCTGAAGACAAACCATCCTTTAGACACCCTGTAAGCAACGAATGGGCATCACCCCACAGTATGCAATGGCGAAGCAATTTCTGTGATCCATGGTCAATGTGAGGGTACGAGGGTTACAGTAAATCACCAGCAGTGGATCCCTTACAAACTATGGGACAACCGGGAGGGGTTACATGCAATGACATAGCGAAAATCTACCACCAGTACCACAGACATACGATAGCAGAATGATTCTGACAATGTCCTCGAGGCATATGCAGTAGTGCAGCAACAGTTTAGTGTGGATGCAATTCCTGAGAGCAGCATTAGTATCTTGGACAGACGTCGGTATAGAGCTTTGGCGAAGCAGTTTCCGTCCCATTGTCAATGTGAGGGTGCGAGAGGTACAGTGAGCCGCAGTAGTACATCAGTCGCAAACTACTGGACACTCAGGAGAGGTTTCATGCAGTGACCATAGACGAATGCCAGCGCCCGTATTGTAGCTATACACTAGCAGAATTACTTCAAAATTGTCCTCTAGGCATGTGCAATGTTGCAGCACCTGTCTAATTCCGTCTTCAGGTATAGCCTTGCCATTAGTGCCTTGGAGAAATGCTGGGAGAGAGCATGTAGTATGCAATTGCGAAGCAATATTTGTGTCCCCCCATCAATGTGTGGGTGCGAGGATTACAGTAAACAGGCAATGGTGCATCCGCTACAAGCTACTAAACACCAAGGAGAGTTTCATAGCAATGACTGTAGCTGAATGTCAGCACCAGTAACATATATATACACTAGCAGAATAATCCTGACAACCTCATCGTGCCATAGGAAATTTCTTGGCACCTGCCCTACTGCAATGCCATTTCGAAAGGCAGCATTAGTGCCTTGGAAATACGTAGGCAGAGAGCGTGTAGTACGGAATGGCGAAGCATTTCTGTGTCCCATCGTCAATAAGAATGTCGGAGCGTTACAGTAAACTTGCAGTGGTGCATCAGTTACTTGCTACTAGACACCCAGCAGATTCCCATGCAGTGACCACAGCCGAATGTCGAAGCAAAATAAAAAGTGGCTCTGAGCCCTATGGGACTCAACTGCTGTGGTCATTAGTCCCCTAGAACTTAGAACTACTTAAACCTAACTAACCTAAGGACATCACACACATCCATGCCCGAGGCACGATTTGAACCTGCGACCGTAGCAGTCGCATGGTTCCGGACTGCGCGCCTAGAACCGCGAGACCACCGCAGCCGGCTCGAAGCAAGTATCATAGATACACACTAGCAGAAAGACTCCAACAGTGTCCTCACAGTGTATGCAATATCGCAGCACCAGTCAAATGGCAAGGCAATTCCCGAGGGCAGCTTTAGTGTGTTGGAGAGACATCGTCAGAGAGCCTGTAGTATGAAATGGTGTATCAGTTTCTGCGTCCCATCATCAACATGAGTGTGTGAGGGTTACAGTAGACCATCACTGGTACATTAGTTACAAACTGTAGGACACCCACCAGAGGTTCCATGCGGTGACCATAGCCGAATGCCAGTGCCATTATCATAGATATACACTAGCAGAATGACTCTGACAATGTCCATGAGGCAAATGCAATAGTGAAGCAGCCATCTGATGGAGATCCAATTCATTAGGGCAGCAATAGTGTCTTGAAGAGACGTCAGCTCAGAACCTGTAGTGTGCAATGGTGAAGCAATTGCTTCATCCAGTTGTCATTCTGAGGGTGCAAGTGTTACAGTAAACTGGCAGTAGAGCATCGTTTGCAAGTTACTGGACAACAAGGTGAGAGGTTCCGAGTTGTGACCGTAGCCAAAAGCCAGTGGCAGTATCATAGACTACATTAGCAAAATGATTCTGACAGTGTCCTCGAGTCATATGCAATAGCACAGCACCTGTATGATAAAGAGGCAGTTCCTGAGGGCAGCATTAGATTCTTGGAGAAATGTGAGATGAGAGCCTGTAGTTTACAGTGGCCAACCAATCTCTGTGTCCCAATGTCAAGGTGAGGCTGCGAGGCTTACAATAACCTGGCAGTGGTTCATCAGCTACATACTGCTGGGCACCCAGGAGAGGCTCCATGCAGTGACCATGGCCGAATGCTGGTGCCAGTATCATATGTATGCACCACCCAAATGACTCTGACAATCTCATCGAAGCATTTGCAGTAGAGTAGCTCCCATCTGATGGAGATGCCATTCCTGAGGTTACCTATAATGTCTTGGAGAGGCGTTGGCAGAGAGCCTGTAGTATGCAATGGTGAAGCAATTTCTGTGTTCCAATGTCAATGTGAGTATGTGAGAATTACAGTATAAGATCAGCGGTGCATTGGTGAAAAGTTACTGGACACCCAGAAAAGGTTCCATGTGGCGACAGTAGCCGCATGTTGGCGCCATTATCATAGATATAAACAAGCAGACTAGCAGAATGAGTCTCACAACATTGTCGAGGCATGTGCAATGGCGGAGCACCTGCCTCATGGAGATGTAATTCCTGATTGTAGCATATGTGTCTTCGAGAGATGACAGATCAGAACCTGTAGTGTGCAATGTCGAAGAAATTGCTTTATACAACTGTCCCTGCAGAATGATATGGCAAATCAATTCCTGTGTCCCATCATCAATGTGAGGGTGAGAGAGTTACAGTTAACTGGCAGCAGTGCATTGGTTAGAAGCTACTGGAGACCCAGAGAGGTTTTATGCAGCAACCATAGCCAAATGCTAGTGCCAGTATCACAGATATGCACTACCAAAATGTCTCCGACAGTCTCCTTGAGCCATATGCAGTAGCGCAGCACCTGTCTGATAGAGAAAAAATTCCTGAAGTCACCGTCAGTGTCTAGGAGAGAGGTCAGCACGGAGCCTGTAATATGCAATAGCGAAGCAATTTCTGTGTCCCGTCTTCCATGTGAAGGTGTGAGGATTACAGTAAACTGGCAGCAGTGCTTCAGTTACAAGCTATTGGACACCCAGGAGAGGTTCTATCAGTGACCATACCCAACTGCGAGCGCCATTATCATAGATATAGACATTCAAAATGATACCGACAATGTCCTCGAGGCATATGCTTTAGCACAGAACCCATGTGATGGAAATGCAGTTTCTGAGGGCAGCATTAGTGTTTTTAGCAGACATGGGAAGTGAGCCTGTAGTATGCAATGGAGAAGTAATTGTGTGTCCCATTGTCAACGTGACCGTGTGAGAATGACAGTAAACCAGCAGCAGAGCATTGGTTACAAGTTGCTGGACACGCAGAAGAGGTTCCATTCAGTGATCGTAGAAGAATGTCAGTGCCAGTAGCGGAGAATTGCAATTACTGAGCCCCGTGTTAGTGTCTTGAAGACGCTGTAGTATGTAATGGTGAAATTACACACATCAAAAAAAGTTTTGCATCTGCTCGGTTACGAAAGTTCTGGAGCCTGTACAGAAAATTGGAATAGAGATCCACATAAACATTATTTCCACACTTTTTACTGCCCATGAAAACCACACACTGCATATTGTACCACCATATAACGAGACCTTCAGAAGTGGTGGTCCAGAATGTTGTACACACCAGTACCTCTAATACCCAGTAGCACGTCCTCTTCCATTGATGCATGCCTGTATTCGTCGTGGCATACTATCCACAAGTTCAACAAGGCACTGTTGGTCCATAATGTCCCACTCCTCACTGGCGATTCGACATAGATCCCTGAGAGTGGTTGGTGGGTCACGTCGTCCATAAAGAGCTTTTATCAATCTATCCCGGGATGGTTGACAGGGTTCATGTCTGGATAACACGCTGGCCATTCTAACGAGCGATGTCGTTATCCTGAAGAAAGTCATTAAGAAGATGTGCACGATGGATAGTTCAAATGGCTCTGAGCACTATGGGACTTAACATCTATGGTCATCAGTCCCCTAGAACTTAGAACTACTTAAACCTAAGTAACCTAAGGACAGCGCACAACACCCAGTCATCACGAGGCAGAGAAAACCCTGACCCCGCCGGGAATCGAACCCTGGAACCTGGGCACGAGAAGCGAGAATGCTACCGCACGACCACGAGCTGCGGACCACGATGGATGCGCAAATTGTCGTCCATGAAGATGCCTCGCCAATATTCTGCTGATGTGATTGCACTATCAGTTGGAGGATGGCATTCACATATCGTACAGCCATTACAGTGCCTTCAGTGACCACCAGTGGCGTATGCTGGCCACACATGCTGCTACCGTAAAACAGCAAGGAACCTACATCTTGCTGCACTCGATGGACAGTGTGTCTAAGGCGTTCAGCCTGACCGGGTTGTCTCCAAAACCGTCTCCGATTATTGTCTGGTTGAAGGCATCTGCAACACTCATCAGTGAGGAGAATCCTGAGTGGTCCATTCGGCCTGTTGTTGGGCATATCTGTACTGTACTGCTTAGTTTCATGGTTTGCAAAGATGGACCTCGCCATGGGCGTCGGGAGTGACGTTGTGCACAATTTGAGTCGTAACACAACGTCCTGTGGCTGCATGAAAGCATTGTTCAACATGGTTGCGTTGCTGTCAGCGTTCCTCTGAGCCATAATCCGTAGGTAACGGTCACCCACTGCAGTAGTGACACTTGGGCGGCCTGAGCGAGGCATGTCATCGACAGTTCTTGTCTCTCTGTATTTCCTCCATGTCCGAACAACATCGTTTTGGTTCACTCAGAGACACAGTTCCCTTGGTGAGAGCCCTTCCTGGCACAAAGAAACAATGCGATGATATACTATCCACAGTCAATGTCTATCTTCAAGAGTACTGGGAACCGGGGTGATGCAAAACTTTTTTGATGTGTATATTTCTACATCGCATCACCAATATCAGGGTTGCGAGGTTAAAGTAAACCGGCAGTGGTGCATCGGTTACAAGCTAGTGGACATCCAGGAGAGGTTCCAGTATCATACATATACTCTAGCATAATGACTCTGACAATGTCCTCGAGGTATATGAAATAGCGCAGCACCCGTCTGATGGAGATTCATTTCTTGACGGGAGCATTAGTGTCTTGGAGAGACGTCAGCACAGAGCGTGTAGTATGCACTAGCAAATCAAATTCTGTATCATACCGTCAAAATGGGGATGTGAGGGTTACAGTAAACCAGTAGCAGTGCAATGGGTGGAAGCTACTGGACACCCAGGAGAGGTTCCATGCAGTGTCCTTACCAAAATGCCAGTGCGAGTATCGTAGATATACTCTAGCAGAAGAAGCCTCGACTATGTCCTCTCCTTATGCGCACCACACGTTTAATGGTGAGGCAATTCTCGAGGGCAATAATTGTGTCTTCGAGGGATGGCGGTAGAGAGCCTGTAGTATGCAATGGGAAAGCAATTTCTGTGTGCCATCATCAATGTGACGATGTGATTGTTGCAGTAAACCAGCAGTGGTGCATGAGTTACAGACTACTGGACACCCAGGATCGGCTCCATGTGGTGACCATAACCAAATTCTGGTGTACGTGTTATGGATATACACTAGCAGAATGACTCAAAGAATGTCCTCGAGGCATATGCAATATCGCAGCACCCAACTAATGGCGAAGCAATTCTCGAGGGCAGCATTATTGCCTTGGAGAGATGTCGGCAGATGACCTGTAGTACGAGGGTGATATGAAAAGTTCTTGGAATCACCACGAGAGGTCAGCACTAGCGCAACAGGTTGTTCACGTGATATTCATTGGACTCTTGCCTGTAAACACGTGTCACGTCAGTGCTCTTGGAAGAGAGCTGTGGTGCTGACGTGGCTCTGTTGTTGTTCCTGCGAAGTGATTTGCGAAGAAGGAAAAAAATCGAGATTCGAGCAGTGATTAAGTACTTTGTAAAGAAATGCATGAAAACAGAGGACATTCGTGTCGATTTCCAGAATACACTAGGGGACTTTCCTCCTTCGTATTCAACAGTTGCCAAGTGGACAAACGAATTTAAATTTGTTTGGGAGAGCTTAGATGATGAACCGTGCATTGGTCAGCCAAGATGTGTCACTACTTCAGAAATCATAGCAAAAGTGTACAAATTGTTCACAGAGGATCGCCGATTGAAAGTGCGTGAAACTGCTCGTGCTTGCCAGGTTCATGTGAAAGGGTATATCCTATTTTAACTGAAGAATTAGAAATGAAAAAATTATCTGCAAGGTGAGTGCCGCGACTCTACACTGGATCAAAAATGCATGAGAATGGGCATATCTAAACAATGTTAGGTTGGTTTTAGGAGAAACGAACAAGATTTTTTGCACTGGTTTGTGACCACAGATGAAACTAGGGTGCACTACTACACCCCAGAGACAAATCAACAGTCAGAGCAGTGGAAACATGCCGATTCTCAGCCACCAAAGAAAGCAAAGACAATTCCGGGCGGGAAAGGCCCTGGCATAAGTTTTACGGACTGCGTGGTAATTACTCAGGTGCCTGGTGAGGACTGTGACCTCACCAAATGGATCACGTGTGAAGCTAAGGGATTGATGAACTCCCACAGAAGACGCCGAACCTGAGGGTCGCTGGTTCGATTTCAGAACGCAGCACTCGGCGCCTCACCGTAGTCGCTTGTTAATGCACAACGAGCGAATTCACAAGGAGAAGACCGCGCCGCTGCCGCAGTGAGTCACGAGCACAGTGCTGAACTGGAGAACAAACCGCCGGCACACCGCTGCAACACGAGCCGTCGCCGCATCAGCCGTCACCGGAACCTTCACTCTATGACTCCGCCGCGAGGAACTCAGCGAGTTAAAAAACACTGTATTACTCTGTTTGTTCGAAGGGTCTTTTGTCTCAATAAACGACTGCTAGTGGAACCACCAATGTTTCTCTCACACCTCACCCTCTAAGCCAAGGAAAGAGCCCACTGCACCGCCCACACAGTGTCGTTCCCCTCCCGCCATCCCTGACAAAAAATGACCTTTGGTCTGCTCTGTCACTGACACGTAATATCTAGTGTCACTAAACCTCGACCCACTACTGTGGAAGAAAGAAAGAAATTCGTGTGTTATATTGTTGATTGTACTAGATCTTGGTCTACAACTTGTAATTTGCATACGATCTGTGTAAATGTTATTTGTTGTTAACGTTTTTGATGTTAAATTCATGTACTTCCTTGTTCCACGATCACGGAGATCTGATAGTCAATTTGATCCTAATGAACAAGGCATGTAAAATAAAATAAAAATAAATGAATTACTTTCCAAAGCGAAATTTTCGTTTTCCATTGTTATGAAATTCCTGGCAGGTTAAAAGTGTGTGAACGAGAATCGAACTCGCGACCTTCACCGTTTGCGGGCAGGTGTTCTACCAGCTAAGCTACCCAAGTATGACTCACGACCTGTCCTCACTACCTTACCTCTGCCAGAACCTTGTCTTCTATCTTGCAAATTTCACATAAGCTCTCCTGCGAATCGTGCAAGACCGGCACTAATAGAAGAAAGAAGTTTGCGGACTCATTGCTTGGCTACAGCCAGAGACTATGCCACGTCTCCGCAACATCCTTTCTTCCAGGAGTCCAGGCCTTGGAAGTTTCGCGGCAGAACTGTGTGGTTTGGAATGTTCACCGAAGCCCCAAAGAAAACTGCTATAGCCATGCGTATTCAAATACGGAGATATGTAAACAGGCAGAATTCAGTGCTGCGGTCAGCAACGCCCGTATAAGACAACAAGTGTCTGGTGCAGTTGTTAGATCGGTTACTACTTCCACAATGCCAGGGTATCAAGTTTTATGTGAGTTTGAAAGTGGTATTACAGTCGGCGCACGAGTGATGGGATACAGCAAAAATGGCTCTGACTGCTATGGGACTTAGCTTCTCAGGTCATCAGTCCCCTAGAACTAAGAACTACTTAAGCCTAGCTAACCTAAGGACATCACACACTTCCATGCCCAAGGCAGGATTCGAACCTGCGACCGTAACGGTCGCGCAGTTTCAGACTGTAGCGCCTAGAACCGCTCGGCCACTTCGACCGGCTGGGATACAGCATTTCCGAGGTAGCGATGAAGTGGTGATTTTCCTGCACGACTATTTCAGGAGTGTACTGTGAACATCAGGAATGCGGTACAACATCAGATCACCAACATCGCTGCAGCCGGGAAAAGATCTAGCAAGAACGGGACCAACGACAACTGAAGAGAATCGTTCAGCATGATAGAAGTGCAACTTTTCTGCATGTTGCTGCAGATTTCGATGCTGGGACACCAACAACTGTCAGCGTGCAAACCATTCAACGACACATCAGCGATACGGGCTTTCGGAACCGAAGGCCCACTCGTGTAGCCTCGATGACTGCACGACACAAAGCTTAACGCTTCGCCTGGGCCCATCAACACCGACAATGGACTGTTGATGATGATGAAAACACGTTGCCTGGTTGGACGAGTCTCGTTTCTAATTGTATTGAGATGATGGACGTTCATGGGTAACCTCGTGAATCCGTGGGTCCTGCATGTCAACAGGGGACTGTTCTAGCTGGTGGAGGCTTTGTAATGGTATGGGGCATGTACAGTTGGAGTCTAGCTGGTGGAGGCTCTGTAATGGTATCGGGCATGTACAGTTGGAGTCATATGGGACCCCTGATACATCTAGATACAACTCTGAGAGCTGATACATACGTAAGCGCCCTGTGTGATCACCAGCACCCATTCACGTCCATTGTGCATTATGACGGACTTGGGCAATTCCAGCAGGACATTGCGACACCTCACAAGTCCAGAATTGCAAACAAAGTGGCTCCAGGCGCACTCTTCTGAGTTTACACACTTCCTCCGACCACTAAACTCCCCAGGCATGACATTATTGAGTATGTCTGGGATGCCTGGCATCGTACTTTCACGAACTTAGGGACAGCCATGCGGGATTCACGGTGTCAATTCCGTCCAACACTACTTCAGACATTAGTTGAGTCCATGCCACTTCGTGTTGCGCCACTTCCGCGCGCTCGCGGGGGCCCTACACCATACTGTGCAGGTGTACCAGTTTCTTGGGCTCTTCACTGTATTCGATGAGATACTGCCGCTGTGACGGTGTTGTTCTCGGCGGAACTGTCCCTGACAACACAAACCATTTATTATCGGTGTACAGAGCGTTTAATTATACGACCATAATTGTGCTCATATCCTCATAGGGTAAACAAAGGCGACGGTGACATGACGCATTTTTCAACAATACAGGGGGTTCTTCGACGTCCCGTGTCGTTTCTTAGCAACAGTCCGAGTCGAGTCGAATGGAGAGCAACGTGAATGGCGCTGTCCGCATTCAGCGAATCTGAAGAAATCGTGAAATACAGTAGGAGCACGGCCGACGATAGTGGTCTCTGGTAAGTCATTAATTAGCATCTGATTTCCGACAATCCCTGGCAGCTGACACAAAGGCGTTAAATCGGTTGCATCTTTCTGCACACGCGTAACATTAATTCTCACATCACATATATTGAATGAATATGGAGATCTTGAACACAGCCGTTATATTCGAGGTAATTTAATTTTCCAAATCCGTCGTCGAGACCGTTTATCACAGTTCGTCTAAAGCAGTTTGTGTTGGAGAACCATTAAACTCATTAATCTTGCAATTAGAGTAAGATCGAAATACACTCCTGGAAACTGAAATAAGAACACCGTGAATACATTGTCCCAGGAAGGGGAAACTTTATTGACACATTCCTGGGGTCAGATACATCACATGATCACACTGACCGAACCACAGGCACATAGACACAGGCAACAGAGCATGCACAATGTCGGCACTAGTACAGTGTATATCCACCTTTCGCAGCAATGCAGGCTGCTATTCTCCCATGGAGACGATCGTAGAGATGCTGGATGTAGTCCTGTGGAACGGCTTCCCATGCCATTTCCACCTGGCGCCTCAGTTGGACCAGCGTTCGTGCTGGACGTGCAGACCGCGTGAGACGACGCTTCATCCAGTCCCAAACATGCTCAATGGGGGACAGATCCGGAGATCTTGCTGACCAGGGTAGTTGACTTACACCTTCTAGAGCACGTTGGGTGGCACGGGATATATGCGGACGTGCATTGTCCTGTTGGAACAGCAAGTACCCTTGCCGGTCTAGGAATGGTAGAACGATGGGTTCGATGACGGTTTGGATGTACCGTGCACTATTCAGTGTCCCCTCGACGATCACCAGAGGTGTACGGCCAGTGTAGGAGATCGCTCCCCACACCATGATGCCGGGTGTTGGCCCTGTGTGCCTCGGTCGTATGCAGTCCTGATTGTGGCGCTCATCTGCACGGCACCAAGCACGCATACGACCATCATTGGCACCAAGGCAGAAGCGACTCTCATCGCTGAAGACGACACATCTCCATTCGTCCCTCCATTCACGCCTGTCGCGACACCACTGGAGGCGGGCTGCACGATGTTGGGGCGTGAGCGGAAGACGGCCTGACGGTGTGCGGGACCGTAGCCCAGCTTCATGGAGACGGTTGCGAATGGTCCTCGCCGATACCCCAGGAGCAACAGTTTCCTTAATTTGCTGGGAAGTGGCGGTGCGGTCCCCTACGGCACTGCGTAGGATCCTACGGTCTTGGCGTGCATCCGTGCGTCGCTGCGGTCCGGTCCCAGTTCGACGGGCACGTGCACCTTCCGCCGACCACTGGCGACAACATCGATGTACTGTGGAGACCTCACGCCCCACGTGTTGAGCAATTCGGCGGTATGTCCACCCGGCCTCCCGCACGCCCACTATTCGCCCTTGCTCAAAGTCCGTCAACTACACATACGGTTCACGTCCACGCTGTCGCGGCATGCTACCAGTGTTAAAGACTGCGATGAAGCTCCGTATGCCACGGCAAACTGGCTGACACTGACGGCGGCGGTGCACAAATGGTGCGCAGCTAGCGCCATTCGACGGCCAACACCGCGGTTCCTGGTGTGTCCGCTGTGCCGTGCGTGTGATCATTGCTTGTACAGCCCTCTCGCAGTGTCCGGAGCAAGTATGGTGGGTCTGACACACCGGTGTCAATGTGTTCTTTTTTCCATTTCCAGGAGTGTACTACAAATTATACGTGTTCCTACGGAGATGCACATGCCACGTGCTTACCGTATTCGCTCGCGTAGATAACGCTCGACAAGCTTAGTACATCGCGATGCTGCCGTGAAACACACGTTTTCCATCCCCCTGTCGTAAGAAATAATATACTTTCTAACGTATTTTAAATAATTTTTTTGACCAATGACACCCCGAGTGAAGGACGCCATGAGTTTACGATGCGAAGGATGGAACTGGCTTGTTATTAAATTTCATCTGTGGTTGTCTGTACCGTAAACTATGCTGTTTATTACAAAAATATCGCGATATCCCAGGTTGGGTTTCCGAATACGGCACCATTTACAAAGGTGGGGTTGGCCAGAAACTTAAGAGCACAGCTACGACTATCTGCAGTTACCGGTATATATAATCCTGCTTCTCACAAACATTTGGTTGTTTTTCTCCGAATGTGCCATCACTGCCGAGGTTGAGATTAGGCAGCAACCCCAAGAGGACAGTTATATACGTCAATTATAGTTCTTCACCCCACAGTTCGTTATTTGTCGTGGTTTTTCATTGCTTGTTGTCATTCATTTTAGGATTATTTGTTTATTTATTTACTTTTTGTGTCTATATACCGTAGGTCAAATCACATTATCGATTCCAACGTTAATTATGTTTCCCGTTCTTCCAGTAGCATAACGAATGATACGAAAAAAATTAAACGTTTGACGAAATAACTAACAGCCAATAGAAATCATGAAAATAACGGAACATGGAATCAAAAATTAGAGTCATACCATTCATGACAATTCTCAAAGAATGTGCAGTACACACCTGCAACATCAGTTGTACAGAGAGTAACATGAAAACAGAAATCGTATAACTGTGAAGTCTTTTAGAATTTTCATGCGTGATACCGCTGAAATTGGTTACTGCACGTTCCATTATTATGTCATTTTCATTAAGGGTGGCTCCCCAATTCCCTTAGGATTTACCTGTATGGTATCGCTTTCTGTACTAATGCAAAAAAGCGATTAATAGCAAGCCTTCGAATCGACAACTAGAACTGACCTATACAGCCCACTTCTGGTTATCGATTGTTCAAATGTGTGTGAAATCTTATGGGACTTAACTGCTAAGATCATCAGTCCCTAAGCTCACACACTACTTAACCTAATTACCCTAAGGACAAACACACACACCCATGACCGAGGGAGGACTCGAACCTCCGCCGGGACCAGCCGCACAGTCCATGACTGCAGCGCCTTAGGTTATCGATTCCAAGATTTGTTATCTTTTCGCTACGTGTGTAGTGACTTTTCTCTTAGAAATTCTGTGTTGCTTTCTTCTTATTTCCCGGTAATGTCCTGCTTACGTTCCTTTTGCAATCTCATTTTGCAGTTCTTGTGTTAGATTTTAGTTTGTGCACATTCAAAACTCCACCCCTCCGTTCAAAACTCCACCCTCCTAAGATTCGATACTTCTTATTAAAACCTGCCGCTATTCCACAATATTACGAGTTTATTATGAGTGATGCTGCAGTGAACTTTTCAGATAGTCTGTGGTTCTTTCACTTCCTAGCGTAAGTTATAATAATAATTCAGGGCCGGCCGCGGTGGCCGTGCGGTTCTAGGCGCTGTAGTCCGGAACCGCGGGACTGCTACGGTCGCAGGTTCGAATCCTGCCTCGGGCATGGAGGTGTGTGATGTCCTTAGGTTAGTTAGGTTTAAGTAGTTCTAAGTTCTAGGGGACTGATGACCTAAGATGTTAAGTCCCATAGTGCTCAGAGCCATTTGAACCATTAATAATTCAGGCACTGAGAACCAGAAGGGCCCAAAGCACATATGCAAAGTTTACGGAAAAACAGGTACTTGTGAAAATGAAGTTTGCAGGGAAACCACCAGTGTCATAGGTTTGACCCTATTTTTTAACATCCTTCCTATAAAAGCCATGTAATATTTATTAACCACCAGCCTCATAGGTTTGACTTGTTTTTTTAACATCCTTCCTATAAAAGCCACGTAATATTTGTTATTATTATTATTGTTGTTATTCTTATTGTTAATTTATAAAATTTTTGTATAGAGGCTACAGACAATAGTTTCTTTTAATTGTAGTATAGTTTGTACTTAACGTAAAACTAGAATCAGGACATAAGTAACAGACACTTAATGCACCACACATATAGTTGTGACCTGTCCCAACACGTCATATTCCTCGTTGTCATCATTTTCATTAAGCACGTTCTCTGGCTTCAGGCTCAGACGAAACTGTTTGTTTACTTTAGGCATGAGTTGTAGTAGTTTTGTTAAGTCCATTTGTTTAAAGATTGATATAGTACTTTGTTAAGAGTTCGTGTTTCAAGGTTGGTATTTGCCTTCCACCTATTGGGCACTAGGATTTGCGAGGGATCTACACACTGTGGAGAAATAGCAAATTGTGGTCTCCCTCGATGTGACTTGAAGAAAATGGTGGCCTCCCACTATTCCAATCAAGAATACGTTGCTTTAAACAATGTTCACGGAAATCCATTGAAAATTTTATAATTTCAAAATTTCTTAAAAGTACATTGTTACGATGAACATCAGTTTTAGGTGTGATAGAGAGGTCGATAACACTCTTAAATGTTCTAAAATCCTCAACGTCCATTTTACAAATTGGAATACTGAAACCATGGAGCATAATTTTATGGTGGGGCATTACTCTAAGAGCTTTCAGATTTTATGAAGAAATGGGGGTCAGTGTAGCCAGTGAGCACTGATACAGCTTTTCGCAACCGTTCATATACAGGGTGTTTCAAAAAGCACTTTATAACTTTAAAAATTCATATACATTTATTGAAAGAAGATATAGACCTGGGTTTAATGTTATTTTGTAGGGAAACACATCAAGTTTTTTTTTTACCTTAAACTAAAGATGTTGTACGTGGCTTCCGTTGCTTATCCTGCACACACTCCATCGGAGTCAATTTCTTCTCAAACTCCTTGTAGCGTTGCAAGTGTAACTTGCTTAGTGGCGGCATAAATTCTTGCTCAAGTTCAGGTAGAGAAGCTGCCACAGGAGGTACAAAGCACAATATCGTTGATGAATCCCCATAAGAAATTCGAGCGGTGTCAGGTTTGGGAAATGTGCGGACCATGCAATTGGTGCATCGCGGCCAATCAATTGACCTGGTAAGTGGTCACTGAGAGAATCCCAGATGTCAGCCCGGTAGTGGGCTGGTGTACCATCTTGTATGAAGTAAACATTTCAAGCTGTGGTGTCCAAAATTGCAACATATCTAGGTACGCTGTCTCATTGATCGCTCTCTCACGGGCAAAGGGGCCGTACCCTTTGTTCTTGCTCAATACACAAAACGTGTTCAGTTTAGGGCTATCACGAACACGATGCAATATTTGATGTTGATTTTCACTGCCCCAAATCCTACAGTTATGTGTGTCAACCTTGCCACTTAGTGAAAAGTCGACTTGTCAGGAAAAATGATTTTGTCGAAGAAATTTTCATCCTCATGTAATCGATTTAACATATCCGCAAAGAAGTTCTTGCGAGCAATTTTATCAGTGTGTTTTGTTGCTTGTACAATCGTCAATCTGCACGGTTTCAAATACAAACGGTTTCTCAACACTCGCCAAATGGTCATTTGTGGGGTTTGCAGTTCGCGAGATGCACGCTGGGTCATTTTCGTAAGGCTGTTGACAAAAGTTGTCTCACTCGCTCAATGACGTCGTCAGATCTGCTTGGACGACCTGATGATTTCCCATGTCTTACTCAGCGTCCTGTTTCTACAAAACATTTATGCCACTCATAAACTGTAGACCTACTAGGAAGATCTCTAGCGTACTTGGTACGGAAATTATTTTGAACTGTGTCGCCGACTTTGATTCTTCAAACCAAAACACACAGCTAGCACGCTCAGATTTAGTGGTGTGATGGCCCAGTGGATATCCCGTCAAAAACTGAACACAGATCAAGCATGAAAAAAGGAGGAAGATGAACTGAGCTGTGAGAACAAAGTAAAAATTATAAGTGAGCGATTGAAGCTTAGCAAGTGTAGTGCTGAGCGCAAGTGAACAGCTGTGGCGTCGTGGAAAAGTGTGTACGGTATTTGACTATGAAACTGACGAGCCAGTTTCGAAACTCTCTGGTGGTACTTATTTTTATTTTCTTCACAACATTATGAGCTGTCCGTTCGGTCACTGAAATGTTTGGTGTCTTTCCATAATCTTGGCACTTGTTATACTATAGACTGGTTACAGAATATGAGTCATGAATGCGCTACCGTTGCAGGTAATCGTCGTGAATAGTGAGAGCAGGCGAAGTACCATATAGATAGCTCACATAAATGAAAACAAGTAAACCGGTGTGAACTATGATACAACTAAGGAGTTCGAGAGTTAAAACTTCCAAAAAGGAACGCAACATCAAAAACGTTAAAAACACTTGTTTTCACAGAACACAGTGAAAGTATGTGATTGTGAAACTGTTGCGTTCATTTTTTGCAGCTCATGTAGCAAACTACGAGGGCTGTTCACTAAAGAATGATCGTAATTTTTTTGACAACATACCTTTATCATTCTCATAATTTTGATGCTCCCTCTCAAAGTAGTCTCCCATGAATCCGATGCACTTGTCCCAGCGTTTCTGCCACTCTTCAAATACGTGCTGGAAAGCATTTTTTGAGACATCCTTCAAAATCGCTTCCGCAGCCTTCGCCACTGATTCTAATGATTGATAATGCCTCCCACAAAGGCGATTATTCATGTTAGGGAATAGAAAAAAGTCACTTGGGGCTAACTCCGAACTATAGGGAGGGTGAGGGATGCACTTCACGTTGATTTTTGCAAGATATTCAGCAACCACATTGGCAACATGCGGTCACGCATTATCATGGTGCAGCTTCCAGCCTGCTTCACGGAAATCTGGTCTTCTGCGCCTGATACAGACTTGTAATGTTCTTAGGACACTCCTGTAGTATTTTACAGTTACTGATGTGTGTACAGGTACAACATGCTGACAAACCACTCCATGAATATCAGAGAATGAGATGACCATAACTTTCTCAGCAGAAGAAACCACTTTCGCTTTTTGGGGGTTGGTGATGAAGGAGATATCCACACTGAGCTTTGCTGTTTGCTCTCAGGATCAAAATGTTCTAGCCAAGTTTCATCAGCAGTGATTACATTTGAAAGATACTCCGGATCTTCCTCTAACATCAATTTTAACTGCATGCAGACCTGCACACGAATGTCCTTTTGTTTGGGAATCAACAGTCTTGGAACCCATCGCGCACAAACACGTGTCATGTGTAATTTTTCTGTCAGCAACGTGTGGGTGGCACCCAATGAAATGTAGAGTATTTCAGAAAGTGATCTTAAGGTAACTCGTCGATCCTCTCTCACAATGACGGCAGCAGTGTTCATGTTTTCTTCCGTAAGAGCAGTAACTGGAGCACCGGGTCCACCTTCCTTTGAAATTGATTGTCTCCCCTCGTTAAACACTTTAAACAACTTTCGAGCTGTGCTATAGGGAAGAACAGACTCTCCATAGGCCTCCTGTAACATTGTAGAGGCCTCAGTTGAAGATTTGTTGAGACGAAAGCAGAATTTCAAATCCGCATATTGTTCCTTGCGTGTTATTCCTTGCGTGTTACCTGCCTTGCAGCGGAAGGCGACACTGAACATGTCTGACCTTGCCTGCCTCTCACAGGCGGGAACCAGGAGTCCCAACATTGAAACTACTACCGGCTGTTTGCTGCACATTAAGCTAACAGAATATCATAAGAGTAAATTTTAGCGTTATAAATTACGACCATAAAAAATTATGGTAATTCTTTATTGAACTGCCCTCGTATATGTTTTCGTCATTTCCTTGGGAGTGACCACGTTCAAATTCATACGAACACCTAAATCGGGCAAGGAGGCGTATCTCACTCACTCACCAGGCGTACAAATTAGGTGTGTCCGTATGAGATTCGTGTCATATGACACACATTCTGTCAGTAATGCCGTGTCTGACACACTAGATATGTTTTCCGTTGGAGGATTCGATTGACTTGTCTCTTTGTCATCAAACGCTTGTGCTTCCCAATCGAGAGCCACTTCCTTTCGGCTGCTAATAGAGTAGTTGAGCAGAATCTACTGTCAGTATAGGTCCCTTCCTTACACCTCAGTGTTGTAAAAGGACGTTACACCACGATACAGACACAAATTTGAATACGGCTAACGGTAAAAAAAAAGTTTTTGGCACACGGGAGGTTTGAACACAGCTCGCCTGCTTGATAGTCCAACACCTGGCCACTTTTTTATGTAGGGTCAAGGAACAGAAGGAATGGTCTGGGGGCGAAGTGAGCAGGGGTCATTGTACGAGGTCTGCACATGATGTCTGCGTCCCCAAACGGGAACTTGTGGAACGGGAAAATGGCCACAGCAGATTATTCATTTGTTTTTTGACAAAATATAATCCACATTTCTCCCGATCTGTCTCTAAAAGAAAGAAAAACAAACGCAAGGTAACACTTCTGTAACACGCACACACGGCGTCGATACTCTACGGACGCCGGCGCTCATTTTTCATGGCATGTCTTCTTGTAATGTCGTGTACATACCGTTATCTGTTCATCTGCTTGTGTGAATGAATCACATTATCTCCTGCGATGAATAATCCAACCATGGGGCGGATCGTGGAAGATGCTCTGCAAGAACTTCGAGAAGTGTTGACTGTACTTAGGGTTCTTCACAATAGCGCAATGAGGATCGTTTAAACAGTTCCAAGAATCCATGAGTTCTATACCTCCAAATAAATAATGAATCGCTTGACCTCTGATGCACATGACGGCGTAGTCTTTCTTCCTCGGGTAGAGGACAATGCCGGAATTGACATAAGGGGGCGGCATCTGTAAAAAGAGAGCTGTCATTAAGTATTTACTGTCAATCATCGGTGTCGATTACATCGACTTAAAAATTGATATGATTTTATCATAATCAAAAATAAGATGGACCAAATTAATTGAACTATCGATTTGAAAACAACTCCGTCGGCTGTATTAGCTCTCTTCATCCATTATATTTACAGAAAGGGTCCTCCACTTTTAACCAGTTACTGTGGTTTGGTCTCTTATGATGAAAAACATTCGAAAATCGAACCTGTATTTGGACATAGTGTCAGTCTCACTAAGACAAAATTTGGTACATGTATGTTACCATGTTTTGTTAGGTTGCTATGGATGACGTTAAGTACATTTACAATAAGTTTCTCACACTGTTCGGTCTACCACGCCGCACTCAACGCAAAACATTTTCACGTACACATACTAGTTATTGGGTTGTACTTTTTTTCTCTGTTGTGTGTGTGTCTACATATTCTGAGTAGACACAGCTGAGACAAATTACATGAACAAAGATGCTAACGCACTGGTACTGCGGACGGTACTCTATACCAAATGGGGAGTGGTGCAACAGTCAACTACTCTGAAGTGGTATAGGCATGTGTATTCAAATACAGAGATACGTAAACAGGCAGAATACGGCGTTGCGGTAGGCAACGCCTACATAAGACAACAAGTGCCTGGCGCAGTTATTAGATCGGCTACTGCTGAAACAATGGTAGGTTATCAAGATTTAAGTGAGTCTGAACGTGGTGCTATAGTCGGCCCACGAGCGATGGGACACAGCATCGCCGAGACAGTGATGACGTGGGGATTTTCCCGTGCCACCATTTCACGAGTGTACCGTGAATATCAGGAATGCGGTAAAACATCAAATCTCAGACATCGCTGCAGCCGCAAAAAGATCCTGCAAGATAGGGACCAATGACGACTGAAAAGGCTCGTTCAGCGTGACGGAACTGCGACCCTTCCGCAGGTTGCTGCAGATTTCAGTGCTGGGACATCAACAAGTGTCAGCGTGCGACCCATTCAATGGAACATCATCGACATGGGCTTTCGGAGCCGAAGGCCCACTCGTGTAGTCTTGATGACAGCTTGACACAAACTTTACGCCTCGCCTGGACCCATCAACACCCATTGAACTGTTGATGAATGGAAACATGTTGCCTGGTCGGACGAGTCTCGTTTCAGATTGTATCGAGCGGATGGACATGTACGGGTATGGAGACAACCTCATGAATCCACTGACTCTGCATGTCAGCAGGGACTGTTCGTTGGAGTGATAGGGGACCCCTGACACGTCTCTAACAGGTGACACGTACATAAGCGTCCTGTATGATCACATGCATCCACTCATGTCCATTATGTATTCCGACGGACACGAGCAATTCTAGCAGGACAATGCGGTGCCCCACACGTCCAGAACTGCCACAGAGTGGCTCCAGCAACAGTCTTCTGAGTTTAAATACTTCCGCTGGCCACCAAACTCCCCAGACATGAAGATCATTGAGCATATCTGAGGTGCCTTACAGCATGCTGTTCAGAAGAGATCTCCACCCCCTTGTACTCTTATCGATTGATGGACAGCTATACGGGATTCATGGTGGCAGTTCCCTCCAGCACTACGTCAGACATTAATCGAGTCCACGCCACATCATGTTGCTGCACTTCTGTGCGTTCGCAGGGGCCGTGCATAATATTAGGCAGGTGTACCAGTTTCTTTGGCTCTTCAGTGTATTTTGATGGTGATTGCTTATACGTCGACTTCGATACTCGTCAATCCATAACTGCTAGTGGATTACACTGTTACATACACGTAAGACGCTTCCTGTGTAAAGTTCTTTAAACAGCACACGAGTACACAGCAACCTTGAAAATTAATAATAAATGTGAATGATTGTTTGTTTGCTTTTCTTTCTTTTTTAAAAAAGACAAAAGTCGTTGAAAGTTAATTCTAAGCTTAGCTGACCTTCTCAGTCCTTTTCAACACTAAACTGTAGCAGTAACACAGGTCTAACCCAGACACCGACTTTGGTTCTCCAGTTTCGAAACTCGTCGAGGCTGGGGTGACGGGCTTTGTTACAGGGATCCGGACGGTAAGGGAAACGGTGGAGGCAGAGCGGCTGATCCTGACCATCCAAAGTAGGAGATAAAATTAAAAAGAATGGAAGCAGAAGTAAATGCTGAAACACTGTTAATTCAATAGGGGAGACTGCGACACAGTGGGCACGGCTTTTGTTTTAGAACAGTTTGTGACGAAATTTGATAATATTTGTGAATTATTTCGGACCATTTAGGAAGCCTATACCATCTAATCTCCATATTTATTCATACGTTTTGATGTGACAAAAACTTTACACACGGAATTATTGACAGCACCCCCATCGTGGCGCACACTGAGTGTTGGCGTCGGCCGCAGTGAGCAACAGAAACGAAGTCCACAGACACACTGGAAACATTTATTTTTCTTGGTAAACATGTGATACATTGAATTTGCGCATAGTAAAATCAATGGCATTGTAAGTATCCATGTCAGTAGGGAATACAAGCATCACTACAGTTTCTTTTGTGCCGCTGACTGTGTAAGTCTCCGGTAGTCTGCCTACAAATGACATCTGTGAAACTAATTCCATGTGCTTCTGTACCTGCAGCAAACGAAAAATATCTGTCAAACTTTCATGAGTTCTGCAGGTAAGTCACAACTGCAGTGTAACTTAGTCCTTTCTTTTCAACATCGCCTTTCATCTTTAATTATGCCTTATAGCGAAAACTCAGATTATCACCACTGTCACCCATCAGAAGAATCGCAGAGCCTTCTTGAGCTGCTCTCTGGCTGAAGTTGCCTTCTGACACGTTTAGAAATGGACGCGTTGCTTAATTTTGAGAGTTTGAAAGTTCATTTTCTTCCCATTTGTAAGCTCTAGAAACTCCTGCTTCTTAGAGCTGTCATTAAGAATTCTTGTTCTTTCTCTTTTTC
This sequence comes from Schistocerca gregaria, assembly GCF_023897955.1. Taxonomy (NCBI): domain Eukaryota; kingdom Metazoa; phylum Arthropoda; class Insecta; order Orthoptera; family Acrididae; genus Schistocerca; species Schistocerca gregaria. Next base: position 4,556 of record NW_026063069.1, on the reverse strand, counting down.
TTCGATAAATGAGCTCTTATCTTACAGGTTTTTGCTTTTGGAAAATGTGGAAATTCCTTCAGTGTTACCAAATGTATTGAGCTACATACATAAAAAAAAAACATTTTGCATCACCTCGGTTCCTAGAGCTCTGGAACCTGTACATAAAATTGGAATGGAGATCAACATACATGCCATTTCCTCCCTTTTTATTGCTCATGAAAACCATACATACAGCAAGATATTCAGAGGTGTTGGTCGACATTGCTGTCCACACCGGTACCTCTAATACCCAGTAGCAAGTCCTCTTGCATTGATCCATACCTGCATTCTTCGTGGCATACTATCCACAAGTTCAAAGCACTGTTGGTTCACATTGTCCCACTCCTCAAAGGCGATTCAGCGTAGATCCCGCAGGGTGGTTGGTGGGCCACGCCCTGAAAACGCTCTTTTCAGTGTATCCCAGGCATGTTCGATACGGTTCATGTCTGGAGAAGATACTGGTCACTCTAGTCGAGCGATGTCGTCATCCTGAAGGATCTCATTCAAAAGATGTGCACGATGGGAGCGCGAATTGTCGTCCACGAAGACGAATGCCTCGCCAGTATGCTGCCGATATGGTTGCACTATCAGTTGGAGGATGGCATTCATGTATCGTAAAGCCGTTACGGCGCCTTCCATGACAACCCGTGGCGCACGTCGGCCCCACATAACACCACCTCAAAAGATAAGCGAACCTCCACCTTGCTGCACTCGCTGGACAGTGTGTCTAAGGCGTTCAGCTTGACCAGGATGCCTCCAAACAGGTGCTCCCTGCCGCCGTTGTATAAGCAGCTGCAGCAGCAAGTCGTATAACCCTAGCTTACTTATTTGTTAGATAGTTTAATTAATTTCTTTGCGTGTTTTTGGGTACTTGCATTCTTTAATTCATATATTTCGGGCGTATTATAGTATTTGAGGATTGTGGCATCGCGCCTTAGTACCTGAATAGTGTAAATTTGCGTAGTCGTCTGTCTTCTGTTTTTGTTTTGAACAGCCAGTGTCGGTTGGTCACAGCCATTGTGCTCCCTGCCGCCGTTGGATAAGCAGCTGCTGCAGCAAGTCGTATAACCCTAGCTTACTTATTTGTTACATAGTTTAATTAATTTCTTTGCGTGTTTTTGGGTACTTGCATTGTTTAATTCATATATTTCGGGGGTATTATAGTATTTTACAGTTGTAGCATCGCGCTTTAGTGTTTACTTGGTAGATTATTATTTAAATTGCGTGTGAATTTCGTATAGGAGGTGCAATTTCGAGTTTTAGTTACTGTAATCGTAAATTCAGCAGATTGTAGTGCAGTCGTTAGGCATTTGTACAGGTTAGTTGATACATTCTTTACGTGTTTCGCTTGCGTTATCTAGGCACGGACTCGTGTTTCAGTAACTGTTGTTCAACATCGATTAGAATGGACAGGGGCTGCGATTGCTGTGTTCGGATGAGGGCTGACTTGGCATCCCTTCTCTCACAGCTGCAATCGGCGCTGACTTCGGTCGCGCAGCTTGAGGCTGTTGCCAATGGGCACCACTGTGGGGAGCCGGACTTGGGTATCACGGGGATGTCAACCTCGTCCCGTCTGTCCCCAGATCGGTCTGCCGCTGTGGTTGCCCCGGTTGCTGCCCGCAGTGGGGCTGAGCCTTCGCCTGTGGTTGATTGGGAGGTCGTTCCAAGGCGTGGCAGGCAGCGAAAGGCGTCCCCGGAGGCTGATCAGAAAGCCTCCCCGGTGCGTCTGACAAACCGGTTTCAGGCACTGTCTCTGGCTGAGCCAGATGCAGCTGCCTGCCCTGTTTCAGAGGATCATTCTCAGCCTTCAAGGTCCGGGCAATCGCAGAGGGTGGGCTTACTGGTATTTGGGAGCTCCAATGTTAGGCGCGTAATGGGGCCCCTTAGGGATACGGCGGCTAAGGAGGGGAAGAAATCCAGTGTGCACTTCGTGTGCATTCCGGGAGGAGTCATTCCTGATGTGGAAAGGGTCCTTCCGGATGCTATGAAGAGCACAGGGTGCAGGTGGTGGCACATGTCGGCACTAATGAATTGTGTCGCTTTGGATCTGAGGAAATTCTCTCTGGATTCCAGCGGCTATCTGATTTGGTGACGGCTGCCGGTCTTGCTTACGAGATGAAGGCAGAGCTCACCATCTGCAGCATCGTTGACAGAACCGACTGCAGATCTTTGGTGCAGAGCCAGGTGGAGGGTCTGAATCAGAGGCTCAGACGCTTTTGCGACCGTATTGGCTGCAGATTCCTAGACTTGCGCCATAGGGTGGTGGGGTTTCGGGTTCCGCTGAATAGGTCGGGAGTTCACTACACTCAGCTGGTGGCTACACGGGTAGCGGAGGCTGTGTGGCGTGGACTGGGCGGGTTTTTAGGTTAGAAGGCCTCGGGAAAGTGCGGGATGGGCTGAAATGTCAAAGGGTGCTTGGCAATTACAGGACGTGCTTGGATCAAGGAACAGTCGGAATTTTAGTTGTAAATTGTTGTAGTTGCGCTGGAAAAGTCCCTGAGCTTCAAGCGCTAATAGAAAGCACAGAAGCTGATATAGTTATAGGTACAGAAAGCTGGCTAAAGCCTGAAATAAGTTCTGCAGAAATTTTTACGAAGTCTCAGACGGTGTTCAGGAAAGATAGATTAGGCAGAATTGGTGGTGGAGTGTTTGTGTCTGTCAGTAGTGGTTTATCTTGTAGTGAAGTCGAAGTAGATACTCCGTGCGAATTGATGTGGGTGGAGGTTATACTTAACAGCCGAATTAAGTAAATAATTGGCTCCTTCTACCGACCCCCACACTCCGATGATACAGTTGCGGAACAGTTCAGAGAAAGTTTGAGTCTCGTAACAAATAAATACCCCACTCTTACGGTTATAGTTGGTGGGGACTTCAACCTATCCTCGGTATGTTGGCAAAAATACTTGTTAAAAACCGGTGGTAGGCAGAAAACGTCTTCCGAGATTGTCCTAAATGCATTCTCCGAAAATTATTTCGAGCAGTTAGTCCACGAACCCACGCGAATTGTAAATGGTTGCGAAAACACACTTGACCTCTTAGCCACAAACAATCCAGAGCTGATAGAGAGCATCATGACTGATACAGGGATTAGTGATCACAAGGTCGTTGTAGCCAGGCTCAATACCATTTCTTCCAAATCCATCAGAAACAAACGCAAAATAATTTTATTTAAAGACGAGACGTGGCTCAAATTCAAAGATATAGTAGCAACAGCAATTGAGATATTCATACCTCATAAATTGGTAAGAGATGGAACGGATACCCCGTGGTACACAAAAAAGGTCCGAACGCTGTTGCAGAGGCAACAGAAAAAGCATTCGAAGTTCAGAAGAACGCGAAATCCCGAAGATGGGCTACAATTTACAGACGCTCGAAATTTGGCACGTACTTTGATGCCAGATGCCTTTAATAGGTTCCACAACGAAACATTGTCTCGAAATTTGGTAGAAAATCCGAAGAAATTCTGGTCGTATGTAAAGTACACAAGCGGCAAGACGCAGTCAATACCTTCACTGCGCAGTGCCGATGGTACTGTTACCGACGACTGTGCCGCTAAAGCGGAGTTATTGACCGCAGTTTTCCGAAATTCCTTCACCAGGGAAGACGAATGGAATATTCCAGAATTTGAAACACGAACATCTGCTAGCATGAGTTTCTTAGAAGTAGATACCTTAGGGGTTGCGAATCAACTAAAATCGCTTGAGACGGGCAAGTCTTCAGGTCCAGATTGTATACCGATTAGGTTCCTTTCAGATTACGCTGATACTATAGCTCCCTACTTAGCACTCATATACAACCGCTCGCTCACCGATAGATCTGTACCTACAGATTTGAAAATTGCGCAGGTCGCACCAGTGTTTAAGAAGGGTAGTAGGAGTAATCCATTTAACTACAGACCTATATCATTGACGTCGGTTTGCAGTAGGGTTTTGGAGCATATACTGTATTCAAACATTATGAATCACCTCGAAGGGAACGATCTATTGACACGTAATCAGCATGGCTTCAGAAAACATCGCTCTTGTGCAACGCAGCTAGCTCTTTATTCGCACGAAGTAATGGCCGCTATCGACAGGGGATCTCAAGCTGATTACGTATTTCTAGATTTCCGGAAAGCTTTTGACACCGTTCCTCACAAGCGACTTCTAATCAAGCTGCGGAGCTATGGGGTATCGTCTCAGTTGTGCGAGTGGATTCGTGATTTCCTGTCAGGAAGGTCGCAGTTCGTAGTAATAGACGGCAAATCATCGAGTAAAACGGAAGTGATATCAGGTGTTCCGCAGGGAAGCGTCCTGGGACCTCTGCTGTTCCTGATCTATATAAATGACGTGGGTGACAATCTGAGCAGTTCTCTTAGATTGTTCGCAGATGATGCTGTAATTTACCGCCTAGTAAGGTCATCCGAAGACCAGTATCAGTTGCAAAGCGATTTAGAAAAGATAGCTGTATGGTGTGTCAGGTGGCAGTTGACGCTAAATAGCGAAAAGTGTGAGATGATCCACATGAGTTCCAAAAGAAATCCGTTGGAATTCGAT